>NC_134836.1:34106512-34354533 GCF_004210375.1 Tachypleus tridentatus
AATACTGTATTTTATTTCAAATCTACAATAGCAATTTTTTTTTTATTTACACAAGTTCAAGCTTAAATTTAACTTTTTAAACAAAGTGCAAATATTTATTTAGGAATTGAAACAATGGTTTAAAAGAAATTCTGTCTCCAAACAGTTATAACAGCTTATAATACGTCACTTCAGTAATACGAAATTTCATAGTAATTCCAGAGAGCTAGAAAAGCGAAATATTTATAAAACAATGATTACACGAATGTAATTTGGGCAACAAGACAGACTGGATAGGGTAAATAATGCGAAATAACATGTTAAAATGTGTCAGTTTTGTTGGTTTTTAACTTAAGTGTTTACAATTTTAAAAACATGGATGTGGCCGTTAGCTTTTAAAAATTATCTCACTGAAGTGAGCACCTAGTGTTGTAAAACATGTTTCTTGAAAATGGAAGGAAATTGTCTACTTACTTGAATTTTCTGTATAAATAATCTAGATATTTAGAGAAGCGTAAGTAAATTGTTTAATTAGTATGATTGTTATTATAAAAAAAACCATAAGAAATTGTGTGGAAACCTAATTTTGTGGCTCTAGATTGGCATTCATGTTAGGGTAAGGTGACATGCATTTTGTACAACAGAGTGATTTTCTGGTTGTAGGAAAATTTACAGGAGGAAAGTTACCAGTGTTAAAATGTACATATTTTTGTTCAAGTCTGAAATATTCTCTTTTTTCTCGTAAATAACACTTGTTTCTACACGTTAGAAGGTAACTTAGAGAGTAACTAATGTGTAGTTTAAGTACTGTGCATGCTGTAGCATGTTCTTACCTTAGAGTTCTCATCCTCAGCTAAATCGTGTAGTAATCGTAGCTGTTTACTATTAGAAGGGTAGAGTCTCAACACTTTGTAGCTATTTTGAACCAAAAACACGAAGAAATGAATGTTTTGAAATAAAGTTTGTTAAAATAATCAAGAACCACTTTTGGTTTGCATAACGAATATAAAATGTATGAACAAAATTTTTAATCTAATCTGTCTCAGTTCATGGGAAGTTCATGGATTTTAGGATAATAAATATAACAAAAGATTTGCACCAGACATAGAATCAAACATCACTTTACCAAAATAATTCATTACGAATAATATAATAAAATGAAAGAGTTGTGTTGATAGGACGTTAACCGTATGTGAATCAGATGTATCACATTTCTTAGACTTACCAGATAATATTACGATGAAGACACAGTGAAAAATAAAAGGTATTAATTAAGAAACACGAAATTTTTCAGACGTGATGAATGACATAAAATTTACAAACAGGCAAGTTGAATAAATACGAAGGTCATGCCAGGAGTGATGAAAAAACAACAGAAAATAAAAATAGTTTGGTAAATATGTCTAAAAAAAATGAAGTATACGCCTTCTGACTATCTTTGTTCCTTTGTTTTGAATTTAGCGCAAAGCTACACTAGGGCTATCTGCGCTAGTCGTTCCTAAAGGGAAGGCAAATAGTCATAAATACCCACCGCCAACTCTTGGACTACTCTTTTACCAACGAATAGTGGGATTGACTGTAACATTAAAACACCCTGTTTGGTGTGACAGGGATTTGAACCCGAGACCCTCTGATTACGAGTCGAGCTTCGTAACCACCTAGTCGTGCTGAGCCGATTATTTTTGTGCAACAAGTAACATGGTTATCTAGGCCTTGTTTGAGAGCACTAAGAAAATTGTGTTTTATTTCTTTGAAAGCATAATTATAAATTATAAGTACAATGTTATAAATAATGTGGCTGATAAGAACAACATGCTCTTTTTGGCACATGGCATATAGAAATATGAAGAAACTATATTTTTTAATACTAGGTGAAACGTAACAGTACTAACCCAAAGTAGATTCTTTTTTCGTGAGACTCATGTCTGTCCAGAGCAAGTGCATCCGAAAAGAAGCAGAGTCCCAGAAGGACTAGTAAGGAAAACACAATTTTCATGTTCGAGGTGCACATATACTGGAACGATCGAGACTAGATACATCCTGACCTAAATATATAGCTGGTAATATTCTGAGCAAGTAGTCCAGGTGATGTTTCTCCCAGATAACATAAGGCTCGCATCTGCTTACTGTTCGTTGTTCTGAAATTATAAAAGGAAACAACACAAAAACCAAGGCCAAACCTAGCATGTGTTTTGACGGTCTGTTATTATCACACGTGGAAAAAACTGAGTACTATACAACTACTTTTACAGTATTTTGTTGCAGAACTTGTTGTCTGAGAAGATATACTTTACACACGTGGAAAACTGAGTACTATACAACTACTTTTACAGTATTTTGTTGCAGAACTTGTTGTCTGAGAAGATATACTTTACAATCTCTTTGTAAAATATAGTGCTGTAGACTACCTTCTTTAATTTTGACGTTCAGATGATTGTTTAACCAAAGGGAAATTTGAGATCATTACAGTTTCAAGCTAGTGAAGAGTTATGACTGTTTATTTAATCCATTAATAGATTAGTTGAGCTGAAGCAGAGAATATTACCTGACATGTTAGTCAGTTTAATTACTTTAATACTGTGATAATTGAACTTACGTTTTGAAAGGGTTCAAAATACAAAAACTCACTTTAAATCTGTAAATTACTACGATTACGTACAGAAACAAAAGGAATGAAAGGTAATAATTACTGAGTGCAAATTAATATACAGGCAATAATATGAAGTCACGTAAACTGCACGCTCCAGATGAACTGACTTTGGTGACTAGCCAACCATAACTGGAAATATTGATATCAGGTTTAGTTTGTACAAAAGAATTCTGTGCAGTAGATATAAGACCTTAGATTGATAATAGTTAAAAATATGTTAAAACACTTTTCACAGAATAGAAAAATGAAATAAAAAACAAAATGAGATAGTAATTAGAGAAAATGCTAATGTACAGTAATAATAAGGAAATACCGGTGAATACCGATGAAGAGTTTGTTTGTTTTGGAATTTCGCACAAAGCTACTCGAGGGCTATCTGTGCTAGCCGTCCCTAATTTAGCAGTGTAAGACTAGAGGGAAGGCAGCTAGTCATCACCACCCACCGCCAGCTCTTGGGCTACTCTTTTACCAACGAATAGTGGGATTGACCGTCACATTATACGCCCCCACGGCTGGGAGAGCGAGCATGTTTAGTGCGACGCGGGCGCGAACCCGCGACCCTCGGATTACGAGTTGCACGCCTCACGCGCTTGGCCATGCCAGGGCTGCCCGATGAAGAGATATAGAAACATTAATAAAAATATGTAATGTTAATAGTAAACAAATAAAATAAATACATTTAATTATAAAGTTGTGTAACGGATTTACCATTGCACGTCTATTTTAATACATACACTTGTTTCAGTAGTTTTCTTTTTTGCATGTGACGTATATTTGTTGGATGCGCCTGTTCTCTAAATTTGTAAAATAGTAAAAATCAACAATATTTGTTTGATGAAAACGCTAGCTCGTTTTCGAACATTGTTGAAACTTCGAGCAACTCGCGTGATTCGTATAAAAGCAGCTAGTCGAGAGACAGTAGAAGAATATTATTGGTCAGTTTGTTCGTTTGTTTTGAATTTCGCACAAAGCTACTCGAGGGCTATCTGTGCTAGCCATCCCTAATTTAGCAGTGTAAGAATAGAGGGAAGGCAGCTAGTCATCATCACCCACTGCTCACTCTTGAGCTACTCTTTTACCAACGAATAGTGGGATTGGCTGTCAAATTATAACGTCCCCACGGCTGAAAGAGCGAATACATTTGATGTGACGAGAATTCGAGCCCGCGACCCTCAGATTACTAGTTTAGCGCCTTAACACACTTGGTCAGTTACAGTTAGTGTACTACAGGTCTCGAAAGTTGTAATTGTGGTTAAAGCCAATTAATCGGAAAACTACAGAATTTGACCAGAAACGTTTATAGATGTTTAACATTACAAATCGTTCAACTTCAGTGAATTACTTCGTATGTTATTATATATACGAGGACACTATATATATTCGTAGGTAAAAGGCAAAAGTCAACGGTGTGAAGCCAATCAACCTAGCTAGCTGAGTCGAGGTGGGTGACAATGTCAATTCAAAATTAATTTGCTCGTCGTAGACCTGGATCTTCAATAAAATATTTCGTTCAGTATAGTTCAGTTCAGTTCGTTCAGTTTTCAGTATAGTCGAGGGGTGGCCAAACCGCGGTTCGCGAGCTACATATAATGTGCGGCTCGCGGAAATATGTTAGCTGAAATACTTTTTGCATCACAATTAACATAAAAGATAAATAAAAAAATTTCAAGCTTTATAATTATTTACCGGGTATAAACTGAGAGTCCACTGGATTGAAATGTAAGTTTAACGTTCATGGTGAGTGCGTGTTTTCTAATAGCAAAGCCACATCGGGCTATCTGCCAAGCCCACCGAAGGGAATCGAATCCCTGATTTTAGCGTTGTAAATTCGTAGACTTACTGCTATACTGGCGGGGAGTTTCATGGTGAGTAAATATATTTAAGAATTTAAATCCTAATTTTAATGCTAGATTTGAGTCAGGGATTAAAGAAATTTCGGATCAGCAAGGTTTGCAGAGGAATTGTACTGGAGAATCAGTAATCGTACAAGCCGGTACTGACAATATCAGTTTTAGTGGGCGTGGCTTGGGATTGCGTGATTGTGGCGCATGTGGCTGTGTTGCAGGCAGTGAAATTAGCGGTGTGTTAGTGTGATACTGGGTGCTGTAGAGTTTGGTTACGTTGTGCGTGTTGGACCTTATTGTTTCTTTTCACTTTAATTTTTTAGAAGTGTCTGTGAAATTTTTGTGAAGGAAGATGGCATCATCAAAGTGTAAGAAGCAAAAGTATGAAAATGAAAACAGAAATTTTAAGCCAGAGCCACACTACAGAGAAACGTATCTTCCAGATCAGTGCTGATGTTGCAGACACAATGCAAAATGATTTAACGAATTTCCTTGCATTCAGCTTAGACCTTGACGAATTTACAGACAACCAACAACTGTCGGTATTTGCTCGTTATGTTTCCTCTGATGCAACTGTGAAAAAGATATGTTGGACTTAGTGGTACTAAAAGAAACAACTCGTGGTGTTGACATTAAATATGCGCTTCACAGAGCCTTAACAAATGCTGATATTCCACTGGATAAACTCGTTAGTGTTGCAACAGATGGAGCATCTGCAGCGGTGTGGAAAAATGCAGGATTAATTGCACTTATGAAAAGTGACACCAGCTTTCCAGAGTTTCTCCCTGTTTATTGCATTATTCATCATGAACACCTGGTAATTAGATACTTCAAGTGTGAAAATGTAACGAATTTTTTTCTTGAAATTGTCAATTTCATACACTTAAATAGGAAGGCCCACCATTAGTTCAAAACTTTTATTGATGGAGCTAATTCGTACAGACTTGACAACATATCAGCCGAAATTTCAACGACTCACAACCAAGATGGAAACTCACGTGACTTCTATGAGCTGTAAATAGCCTGATAATTGTATCAATGTATGTTTGTGTCAAAAACATATTACAATAAGACTAAAATTTTGTAAGGTGGTATCTGATTAAAATATCTCTTATTTTATTGTTTTACATATTTTCCTCCATGTTTTGACCAGATATTTATTAAGACAAATACATATTATTAAAAATATCTGTTTTTACCCATTTCGTTTTATTTTTGGTAGTCTCATTTAATGTTAATGAAATGCTAATTTGCATATTTTTCTTAGAAGTTTCCGTAGTTCATTACCGTATTAAATACGCTCAATATAGTTGAAACAACAATCAGCCAGCATTTTGAAAACATTTGGTATATATATATATATATATAAACTACATACATGAATAAATATTATTACGTATATGTATTTATTAATATTTATATAATATTTATGTAACACAATGTGCATGTTACAATAAAAACGTGTGATATATTTGTTCATGTCTTGTGGCTCTCAAACATCTGAAGTTTATCGTATGTGGCTCTTACGTTAAGCACGTTTAGCAATAGTCTGTAAGTTTATAAGACTGATGTATGTAAATAATTATTTGTAATAACTATTTGTAATATCCATTATTATAAATTGTATTGTTGCTTGTATAGCAAAGTATACTTGTGTTAAAAAAGCGAAAACTGGGTGTATCAATTCTGTTGACAAATAGCATAAATTTAATACATTGTTTTTGAATTTCGCACAAAGCAACTCGAGGGTTATCTGTGCTAGCCGTCCCTAATTTAGCAGTGTAAGACTAGAGGGAAGGCAGCTAGTCATCACCACCCACCGCCAACTCTTGGGCTACTCTTTTATCAACGAATAGTGGGATTGATCGTCACATTATAACGCCCCCACGGCTGGGAGGGCGAGCATGTTTTGGCGCGACTCGGGCGCGAACCCGCGACCCTCAGATTACGAAGCGCACGCCTTAACGCGCTAGGCCATAATTCAATACATATTAACATTTAATTAACTTCTAAATTATAATTAAAATTTCCGCTCATTTGAGATAGTGATACGTAACGTACGTAATATAATAAATCAGAGACTCGTTCAAAATAAATTATAATACCTAAAAGTTGTTTTTGAATTTTTTTAGGAACGCACGAAGGTTAACAATCCCAGGATCAAGAATGATTCCATAAGGCTGTAAACTAAAGAGTTGTTTAATAATCTTCTTTAATTCATTTTCTCTGTTTCTGACAGGTGTCAAATTTTGTCCACATACCTGTTAATTTATTATGTTCATGATTGGTCGGGCGTCTTAAAGTGTTTGCGAACGGAAGTTCTTTGTATCGATTAGTGGTTAATGCAATCTTCTCGTATAGTTGTTCTGGTTTGTTAGATATATTGAAAGTTACATTTTCGACATTTGATTAAGTAAATGACGCTTTTTGTAAAACAGGTTATCGGTTTACTGCTGTTAAACTGTCTCTAGTTGTTTTTTATCAGAAAATTATTTAATCTTCTACATAAACTTGCAGGTTTGGCAACGTTTGCTGTCGCAGGGGTGGCTTCCGCTAGGTAACGACCTAAAAGTTAAGATTGGCACGATATAGTGTGATTTTAAAGTTTTATTTTCCTGAAACAAACAATAGGAAGCTCAAATAAAAAAAATGGATTTTAATCTATCATTAAGTTAAAGAACGTAAAAATATTTGTTTTTTTTTAGTATCCGAGATAGGTTTTTAATTTTGAATGATGGAAAATAATCAGTAGTGCACCAGAATAATTTGTTTTAGGCTATTGTTTCAAGGTAGATTCGCGTGGAATATTGTTAGTTTTGTCAACTTATTAAATCACTGTGTTCAATTATAACCTCTTTCAGTCATGTTCTGTTTTAACAAATTAATGTGATGGTTGTAGTTTTTACTGTTAGGGCATATTTACTTAATTTAAGTGCTTGATTGAGTGCAATATTGATTATGGTGTGGGGAGAATGACAACTTTGATTGTGTAAGTATTATGTTATATCAGTTGGTTTTCGGTACGAATCAGTATGTATAGCACAATTCCTTAATGTTACGTTGATATCTAATAAACTTATTTGGGTAGTGGAGTAATGTAGAGTGAATTTGAAAGATGTTTGTATGTCCATAGAAGGATAGTGAAGAGCCTTCGTCTCCTACCTAAACGAGGGAAAAAAGGTCGTTTGCGTGGCGTTTTCAAAAGTTTGGTTTGTTTGCACAATTTTTTAACAGTTTCTTTTCTAAATCTCTAATAAAACTAGTTTGATGCTATTTTGGTCTACATATATGTGCCTTTTGGCTGAATATAGAACTTATTATTAGATTCAAAACCGTTAAGTGTAAGAAGTAGTTCAGCTAAGTTTATAATAGTTTTTGTTTGGTTTCATCAGAGAAGATTCAAGATTTTTCAGGCTTTCATCATGGGGAATGCTTGTGAAAAGAGAAGAAACATTCACAGTGAAGAAAATGGTGTTTGAAGGAAGTTTTGTGTAGATTCGAATATCAGATGTCATATTCAGAAAATGTGTCGTGTCTTTTAATGGGTAATATCAAACCTGGATGTATATACGAGGGCTGTTCAAAAAATACGCGGACTGACGTCATAAAACAAAATGCACTTTATTTAGAAGTTACAGGTCTGGAACCCCTTCAAGGTACTCTCCTCCCCAACGCACACACTTATCCCAACGGTGTTTCCACTTGCTGAAACAGTCCTGGTACGTGATGTCGAGAAACCCACTTGTTGAGAAATTTATATGCAAAAACGGCTCGTTTGGGTTGAGAAAATATTTTACATAGAAGAGCGAACAACGTTTCGGCCTTCTTCGGTCATCGTCAGGTTCATATAAAGGAACGCCTTTATACCTATATTAATAAAATAAATAAAATTATATATTCAAACATCTAATACCGCCCTCTACAT
Organism: Tachypleus tridentatus; assembly: GCF_004210375.1. NCBI lineage: Eukaryota > Metazoa > Arthropoda > Merostomata > Xiphosura > Limulidae > Tachypleus > Tachypleus tridentatus. The sequence goes on from NC_134836.1 coordinate 34,114,911, forward strand.
TTCGACACACAGTTACACAACCCTTTTGAAACATGTGGTCAGCTTCCGGTCAGTACCTCTTTCTTTGTGAAACGCGGTGCATCTTCAATTTTTCGGTCAAAATCTCCTAACAAGATCCAACTGATATCCCAAACTCTTCAGCAAACTCCCTAACAGTCAGACGTCGAGTTGCCCGCACCAGGGTGTTGATTTTGTTGACGTGTGGGTCGTCACTTGACGTGGAAGGACGTCCAGGACGCTCATCATCTTCAATGGACTGTCGACCATCCTTAAAACGTTCATGCAACTTGAAACATGCCGTACGCTTCATAGCAACATCACCGTAAGCCGTGTTAAGCATAGCAAAAGTTTCAGTCGCAGATTTTCCAAGTTTAACACAAAATTTCACAGCAAGTCGTTGCTCCTTCAGGTCATTCATTCTGAAATCCGCCAAACAAAAAAATCGCACTTCACTTAAAACCGCGTAGCTAATACACAAATGAAGATATTTGCAATCGGGAAATGGCGTCGTAATCAACTGATATGTGCAAACCTAGCGACACCAAGCGGATTCCACTGGAACCAACTGGACACGGATTTACAACGCTAAAATCAGTTGTTCGATTCCCTTTGATTGGTTCAGCAGATGGCCTGATGTGGCTTTGCTGTAAGAAAGCACACACATACACTTTTATTCATAGATGTTCAATAACTATACACCATTGCTATTTAAAATCAATCATTATCCAAAGATATAAAAACACTTAAACTCGATGAATCATTACAATTTTATCGCTCGTTTTAAAGAGCCAAAGCTCTTACAACCTTACGCTCTTCCTGTAAAGAAACACCATAAAACAAGACTATCACTCCCAACTTCGTAGAAAACCCTCAAATAACCTTTCTTAACGCAATCTTTCGGGATTAGTTTAAATTTTAGTGATAACTAGTGAGCCTGTTATTGCTCAGGGTATTGACAGTGGCTTTGTTGATTTTTCTCTTCTTGACATTTGGAGTGAGATATTTTCTGCCAATTAAGGGTGTAATGATTATTGTTGGCAAAAAGATTTGACTGGGGAAAGTTGTCGTCGATCCCAAGATGGTTTGTGAGCTGATCCATCTAAGGATGATGATGTCGTGATTGAGGAAAATCCAGAAGTGTTTTTATCGTGTGCTGTGACCAGAGCTCTAGCTAAGAAATTAAGCCAAAAAAAAATGATGGACTCGTATTCAGAGAATGATATTACACATTTGTCACAGACATTCTTTGGGTCCAACATGGATCGTGTGAATGATTGCTGTACTGATAAGTCTTTGATGAGTGGCAATGATAGATGTGAGGGATTTAGCTCACCTGGTGAAGTTCCGTTTGTTAAAAGCAAACTGATCCATGACCAAAAAGATGATCCACAGATCTCTTCACTATTTAAATATGCACTCGCAAAAGATGAACTGGAGAAAGTTCCAAATGGTAACTCTCTCAAAAATGATGGATTCATGATAAAATAGAGGCCACCAAATGTGTCAGCTTCGGAGAACCGGGCTGTAATTTATCAAAACGTTGTTTCAAAAGCACATCATTTTGAAATATTGAAAGTTACCCATAAACTTTTCATGGAAGTTATTCAGGAGTCAATAAGACGGGGCCCGGCATGGCCAAGCGTGTTAAGGTGTGCGACTCGTAATCTGAGGGTCGCGGGTTTGCATCCCCATCGCGCCAAATATGCTTGCCCTTTCAGCCGTGGGAGCGTTATAATGTTACAGTCAATCCCACTATTCGTTGGTAAAAGAGTAGCCCAAGGGTTGGCGGTGGGTGGTGATGAATAGCTGCCTTCCCTCTAGTCTTAAACTGCAAAAGTAGGGACGGCTAGCACAGATAGCCCTCGAGTAGCTTTGTGCGAAATTCAAAACAAACAAACAAATTTGACAAAATCATAGCATTTGTTTTGGCCAAAACTTAGGTAAGAGGTTTCTCAGTTTTATAAAACTTTTCATACATGTCATTTAGCTGGAAAATCTAACCAGAACATTGCTGTTGCTTCTTTCAAACCTATCTCAGCTTTCGAAGAATGTTTCAGTCGTGTGAGTACTGATTGTGTTAAGCCAAAAAAGATAACATTTGTGTTTAAGTACTTTTACGTGCTATGTAATTTTATTATCATAAGGTTATGTGTATTAATTGTTTTATGTTATCATGATTTCTTAAGTTTAGAATTCTTTGGCAGTATAATATTTAATTTATTGTTTTCAGTATGTATATATATATATATATATATATATAGCATTGTAGTTTAACGGCAAGTTTTAATTCTGTAGGGAGGAAGATGCAGCGGATTTACCATTATACATTTATTTTTAATACATACTTATGTTTCATTTTGTAGAAAATTTTTAGAGTGAGAATCAACGATATTTGTTTTACGAAAACGTTAGAGTATTTTCGAATAGTATTCAATGTACAGAACCTTAAACTACATAAACCGACGCGCTGAGAGATAGAATATTTTTTGTCGCCACAGTCGGTATACTGTAGGCCTTGGAAGCTATAATTATGATAAACGCTTATTAATCGGTAAACTACATATCTTTGACCAGGTGCATTTATAGATGTCGAGCATGACTTGTTGCCGACGAAAATATTTTAATGTCTTCGTCGGCAACAAGTCATCTTATAAGCGGTGCGAATCTGGACCATTGATAAAATATTCAGTTCTAGACCAGATAGAAGGCTTAGAATAGTTTGCAAATTTGTAAAACTCTTGTATATTAACAAATATTTGCAATAACCGTTATTATAAATTGTATTTTTTGTATATTAAAATATCTGTGTTAAGAAAGGAAACCGTGTGTATCAATCTTTTTGGCAAGTATCATAAATTTGATACATATCGAAATTCAATTAACTTCTAAATTAAAATTTCCGGCAATCCCATATCGTAATACATGATGTCAGGAAACACGAAGGTTCAAGAAATCTTGATAGAAATGAATAAAAACCCTATAACCCGAGCGCTTTTGAAAGGCGGACCTTTCTTCTTCAGAGGCAAATTAGGTGTCCATTGAAATTGTAATACGTAACACAGGTAACCCAATAAATCTGAGACTCGTCCGAGATAAATAGTAAAACGTAACTGTTCACAGTCAGCAGCTCCACAGAAATTGAGATTTTAATGTAATTTTAAGAGCAAAGAAATATTCTTAAAACGATTATAGTAAGAACAGAATCCAGAAAAAAACCTTTTTGCTTCGAACAGGTTTACTGATGTCGGGTCAATTATACACAAACTTACCCTTTGACAGGAAACTCAACTGTTGATAAAATAATCCATAATTCTTGGGACTAAACTTTTGGCTCTCTTTCCTCAATTGATCAAGAAGCTTTACGAAATGGGATGCTATAAATAAAGCAAGATAATTTTAAGAGTGATCGTTTATAAAACATTAAAATCCCTTATGTCGTGATAGGATCTGCCAACTAATTGCAAGAAAAACAGTATTTCATATCGCAAAACCCAAATAAATTTCGAGTTCTATGGGTTTAGGAATTTATTTTGTAAAATTACATTAGTTTTCAAGTACCCATAATATGTTTCTGTATGAGTCATTGCGCTATGGTTCTTTTTATAATTGATTGTCCGAGGAGAAATTTTTTATGTTAACAAATTGAAAGCGTGTTTTCCACGTTCACATAAAACTCGGAACTCTCTGCGATTTCTTATTAACAGTTTATCTTGTAGTTATACCGCCAAAACGCGAGTATTAGTAGTAATACAACCAATATTATGTTAGTAGTAATACTATGTGCGCTATTTGGCAGTAACAACTGGTACCCACCGCATAATTGTTTAGTCATTCTTATAACTCACTCCATACTACGATGCGAAATTTAGCCACAACAGTGAAATCTCGGATTCACAGTCAGACTAGCTAACCTCTAGATCACGCTTGGCCTCGAAATCTGAAAGCTTTGCACAAATTCACAAAACAAAAAACAACCATAGCCAAGAGTTTTAGGCTTTAAACATGTTTCGGGTTAAAGATTATACAACACAAATGCAAGTATATATTATACTGCATATATAATATTTTTTCTCATAGTGACCACTGGGGAAACATCTATAAAACAAGATCCAATATATTGCATACTAAACCTATTATATTTGTTGATCTGTTATTAAACACAAAGCTATATAATAGAATATCTGCTGTGCCCACTATAAATATCAAAACCTGATTTGTAGCACTATAAAATGGTAATAAAAATAAAAACCACAGCGTTGTATTAAAAAACATCTAAATGTTATACCATATAATTGAAACCAAAACTCGTATCATGTATATATCAAATTTTATTCCCTTTGAAATTAGCATAAAAAAGATATAAACAAGAGATTCAATATTTCAAGAGATAGTTTATTTACTCTGTTAAGATGACATCAAAACTTTTGATAACTCAGATTTTTAAATCTGTTTTAGAGCTATCTGATTCTGATTATCCACCACAGGGAAACAAACTCAGATTTTAGGATTGCAAGTCTGTAAACTTATTATTGTCCGACCAGGAGCCTTCTTTTGTGTGTGTGTGTGTGTGTGTGTGTGTAACTAGTGGTGGTGTAAAAATTAAAAGGAGAAAAAGTTATAACTCTTGAAACATTTAAACCAAATATTAAAAAATATTACATAACTTTATACACAGAATACACATGAAATCTGAATAAAATAAGGTTATTGTATATTTAATGCAATAAAATACTTGATGCAATATAAATGTCAATATTGGATGTCATGAAATATTATGGTTAAAACCTGGTAGTTTTAAGAAAAAGCCACTTTTATAGCTTTAAACACTTGTTTCAGTATTTAATAAAGAATTTCTCATTGTCAATGGGTTATCTTAAGTGTAATTTGAATATCTAAAGAATATGTATGATATATATTTTAAAAATGAAACAACAAAATCACGAGTGCTTGGTATTTATGAGACCCAATTTAAATTTTTCTATTGCACAAGTTTATTAATCTTCATAATAAAGTTCGCGGGATAAAGATTAGCTAGTACCAGTTTGACTGTGTTGTTCCTTTGTGTAAAATAATTGGTTAAATAACTGTTAAAATGAACATAAACCTATGATTTAAAGAAACACATGCTGATGATACTTTCAGTTTTTAAAGAGTATTCCCATGCTAAGATATTTTTGGGTTATGTCAACCAAAGACAATAAATTTGCAACAAAAAGGGCAAGTGATTTCAGAACTCCACTATTTAGACACACACCCAGATTCAAAACAAAAGTAAATGGTTTTAAAGTTGGCTGTTATTACAAAAATATTTTTACCAGTTTATATTTAAAGTCAACATTATTCCAAATAAATTAAGAGCTTAGTTTGAATTATAATCCATACAGCTTTTCTGTTGTGGAGTAACACTATGTATTATTCAAATTAATGGAAAATCACTGAAGGAACATGAAATACAGCACTACCAGCGTTATTATTTATAACATACCTACCTACCCCCGTTTTACATTATGGAACCAAACAAACAAGAACCTTAAAAAAACAGTAAGAAAAGTCAGGGAAATATTATTACAGGTTGACATGAGAATTATTTTTAAAACCACAACTAAGAACTCAGTTAAAGACTTGAAAACTGAATTCCTGTTCTAAAATAAATATGGTCTTTACGTATATGTGAATGAAATTAGATAGACAGTTAGGACTTTCAAAACACACAATGACAAAAATGGTAATAGTCTTATGCCCCACTACGGTCTTAAACGTGTGGAATACCAGTAGACAACCAATGCTTTAACATCATCTTTCCATGGATTGTGAAGGTTGTTTGAGTTTTTAAACATGAAAACAGCTTTGAAACATGTCGTGAAATATTATTAATAATATTATTGTGTGTTTAAACAAATAAATTTTAATAAAAATAAGACTGGTCTCAGAATATAAACTTGATGATGGGATAATTAATAATGTTATTACCAAACAACTGTTGCTACAGTATTAGTATTTATATTTATAAATGGATCTTTAAGTGTTAAAGGAAAAAAACAAAAAAAACTGGTAGTTTTATTATAATGATAGTTTCATCATAAATATGGAATCTATTAGATTGATTTGTTTATAACCAATCTGAAAGATCAGTAACATTCAACATTAATAATTCTAACCACTGTAATACCCTTTGTGAAGACTGTAATTCTAAGTGCATGGGAAAAAATCTTTAGCTCTTTTCTGTAACAAATGGACTCAATGAAAATTAAACTGAAGTTTTATAATTTAAATTACTATTAAAATATCCTAGTATTTCTCAGTATGTTATTTCAAATGCTTGCATTGTGATGTCAACTCATAAATGAATTATTATTAAAATGTTGGTATAGAAAGTTAATATTGTGCAAGCTTCACAGAGTACAATAAAATCAAGTTTATTTCCTGGAACACCTTTCTAAAAGGTAGAAGGCAACTTGTTCTTTAGTTAGAAATAACTAACAAGATTTGTAAAGCATCACTTCTCATCTACATAGATAAGCCTAGCCAAGTTCTTACAAGCTGACTGAATATCTGGATATTTATACTTATATCCTGTTTCTAAAGTTCTCTTAGGAATCACTTTCTGACCCTCTGTCATTATCACAGCTCGTTCTGTGTCAAAGGCAAAATTCAATGCAAATTTTGGAACAGGAATAATAGCAGGTCTCCACATGGCCCTAGAAAAAGCTTTAGTGAAATCTCCATTCGTTATTACTTGAGGGGCAACACCATTCAAAATTCCAGACACATGATTATTGGTAATTGCATGAAAAAATATGCCAACTATATCATCAAGATGAATCCAAGGCATGTATTGTGTTCCTGAACTTATTGGCCCACCTAAGCCAAGAAAAAAAGGCCAGAACATTTGTTGAATCATGCCTCCATGTCTCCCTAAAACTACACCTGAAATATATAAATATATTTTAGGACTAGATACAGAAAATAAAAAGTATAAAGCCAAAATAAATAAACAAAAATCACCATCATTCTTAACTCTAAAATATATAATATTGAGCTTACACTTGGGTGATAAAAAAACATAAAGCTAGCATGTATAAATACAAATTACAAAGCTGATATTTAAAATAAAAGGCATATAGACGATTTTCACAAAATATGTAAGGCCTACATAAGAAATGTATATACATAAGCCCAATTAAATGGGTATAAAAATCACACAAGACTTCAAAAGAATAAAAACAAATTACAGGTATATGTATTACAAATAACTATCCAAGTCTGAAATTATATAAAATTCTAAGAACTGTGTTTGAATAGTAAATAAAAGTGAAATACAGTCAAAATGTTCAATGAAATTAATTTTAACTGAAAGTAATATCAACTTAGGCATGCATTGAATATCATAACATAAGTTTAAAATAGTGTTAATATCTGTAGATTAAATGTAATTAATCAATATAGGTGTATCAACCATCACTTGATGATACTACACAGTGAAAGAAGGTGTCAGTTTTGCAGATTAGGAAACATGAAATCGTGAAGTAATTTCACCTGAATCAGTCAAACAGAGCAATGATACTTTAAGATGTTCACTTGTGTAAAATACTTGTTAAAAACAGTATTTTAACTTAATTTTGAATAATATAAATTTTTTAAAATAGTTTGTGATTTTCATTAGATTATTCAAATTATTTGTGAAAACATGAAATTATCACTCTTCGAGTCATTGTTCATACCTTCTAGCATACCTGAGTGGTTTAAGTATTAACCCTATGTGTAAGAGTGAGGGTCAATGTTCATCTCATGCAATATTTTAAAGTGATGCATTCCAAAATTAATCAAACACATTATCAAGTTGTCAATAAATCTAGCATCAAAACATTGCCAGTAAGTCAAATTTTAATATCATACAAGTTTTATTTCTTAGTTTCAAGAGTAAAAATAAATTTCAATTTTCAATTCTATGTATCACATGATACTTGTCCTGAAATACCTATTTAAATTCTTTCTAAACCTATATGTGTTTTCAAGTTTCAATACAAAGTACACACTTATGGTAGAGATAGTTTATTCTACACTCTCTAATCATTGTGATGTATATATATATTTAAATATAACCCACATGCCACATTCTTGTATCACATACTGCATTTCAAAAATACTAATTTTCTATCATGTTTACTATTATGTTACTGATGACCAGTAAAAAATATAATTTTTGTAAATGTACTAAACTATGCCAAATGGTAACTTGTTCTGATGACTGCTTTGAATTATTCAGCTTACAAATCTGAAGTTGCCATTGCCAAGTTAACCTTTCACATAGTAAGGGAAGTCATTTTAGTCTACTTATAGCATAGATAAAAAGCCAATTAAATTATAATTGTTAAAGTATTGTATTATTTGTTTGTGTCACAATTTTTAGTTCTAATTTGAATATTTTGAAATAAATAAAAATTTAGTAATTTATCAACAACCATACCTGAAATTAAGGTTAACTTTTGCTAAGTGCAAGAAAGTACACAACCAACACATAAATACTACATTTGTTTGTTTGTTTATTACAAATGCTTTTGATTCGTTGTTAGAAAACTAACTAAAATGTGAAAACTAGAAAGTTATTATGTTAGGTAAGAAAACAAATGAAAGAAAAACTTAAGTCTCAATGAAGTATGCATGACTGGTAAGTACTGTTTTAGTAGTTAAATATGGTTCACAGAACAATAAAGAAAAATTAAAATCACATGTGAACTGTGATAGCTGGGGATATTTACAATAAATATCTAATTTTCTACAATAATCTGGTTTGCAGTCATTCCAGAAAAAAGGGCAAGTTAGATTTACTTTGTTTCTCATTCTTTTCTTTGGGGTATTTCATATGGTCAGTCAAAGCTCTAGAGTTTTAGGGAACAGAAAATAGCAGGTAAAATATGAAGTTAAACTGAAAAAAGCCATTCATATTTACTTAGTAGGCTTTAGGATTAGGTAAATATAAAAACAGCGAGATGAAAAAGTATTTTTATTCATGACACTAAAATCATCCTGTACTCAGACAACTCAAAGTCTGAGTCAGACTAAATAATGTGAAATTAAAAACAACTCTTTAACACTGATACATTACTAAAAATTGACTTTTTAACATACAACATATTTGTAATGCTTTTCTTATCAAATTTCAGGAAGATATCTAAAGAAAATTAAAATTATAGAGTTTACTTCAATTTTCCACTGTCATTTTAGTCCAATGGACCAACATCATGTTCATAAGGCTAATGAAATTATGCAACTTAGCAGAATTAGTGTCTTTTGTAAATGTTAATGTAATAAACTGCTTCACAACTGTGTTAAATATACAATTTTACTAAAATCTCCAAAACTGAGAGACTTATTAACCCACTGAATGAAATTTACTGAACTGCACTGAATTGAACAGTAAAATCATGAAAAAATATTAGAAACAAAGTGCCTAAAATTTGTGATAAAAACCATGGAAACTGCAGATATCTTTTTCTATCCTGTATTGAAAACAAGTGGTGTGTAAAATTAGCATTTTAGATCATCTTTTATCTTCCACAAGTCACTGCCCAGTTGGGCTACAGAACAAGAGAAAAAAAAAACTATGTCAAATTCTATCTAATAATGTAGTATATTTTAAAAGTTCTAGTGTAAGTATATCAAAAGCTGGAGAAGCATTCAAAATCATTATTATATTGCATACATAAAAATCAGTACATAAAAGTTTCCTCTCATCACCCAACCCAACTCTCAAGCTGATATTGAATGAAAGATCACTTGAGCAGTAACTTGTTTGAAAGCAAGAGATAAATATATAATGCTTTTTTTTTTTTTCTTAATATGCCCCTGATTTTGAATCCAGAGTGGATAAATTAAAAACATTGTGAAAATAAAAAGCATCTGGTTTTCCTGATAAATATCAGACATTTTAGGCTTGTTGTTTCAAATGCTTCACCAGAATTTGGTGTTCAAACAATAACTTTAAAATACATTTCAGAGGATAAATTATATTCCGAGACATCAAAACTTGACAGCAATACCTGATCTCACTATTATTCGACGGACTTGAAGTTCAAGAGGAAGGTCTCCTGCTGATTCCCACTTACGACAAAGTTCTGCTAAGAAATCATGGTCTCCCCCTGGTGAGTCTTCTGTGTATTCTGTTTCTTGACTTGGTTTGTAGTAACCTAATTGACAGAGGTTACAAACATGCATATATACTACAATGGATTTGGAAAAACATATTTAACTAGTTAGTTCAGTTCAAACTTTAGTTTTCCATAAATTTAAAGTGATATTTAAATTATTAAATAAAAATATCATGGTTTTAAGAATGACAGTTTATTCATATTTATACAAAAGATATATTGATCAGGTTATGGATATTCTACATGTTATTGAAACTATCTAGTAAATACTAGAATAAAAAATAAATTTCCTAAATGATGTAAAAAATTCTTATTGGTATAATCTTACTTGAGAAGAAAAGAATCTTTGTATCTAAATCATAGCTCATATCTACAATTATACACACTTGAGATGAAATATTTTAAACACCTTATAAATTTTACACATTTAGACTGGTATGAGTGACCTTCACATGTTAAGGCAGGTTATAGGCCAATATTCATTTTTAAACTAGTGCAGTATTTCCAGTTATGAATCAACCAGACAGTTCTTTGAAATCAGTACATTACAATCTTAAAATATGTTAGAATAAACTTCTCTTTATGACAACATTATTTCCCAATCTGTGCAATTTGACAATATACAAATGAATATTTTACTTTATAATTAAATGATTATATAAGAAAATTTACTTTTCTCCACGTGTAATGAGCTCTATATCTCTAATGTTGGCCTAAAAAAATTAAGTGATTAATATACATAATGTCTCAAATCAGCATTTTAAAATTAACCTACTATTTATTTTATGTAAGACTAAGACTACTGGTCAGTTGCAGTTACCTTGAAATTGAAATCAAGAGTGCTTCTTTAGTCCTAATTTAAGGTTTTGTGAGACTACAGAATGTACAAAAATGTATTATAAAAGTAACAACAAGCAACTTGCACAAGACAAAAGCACTTTCTGCCATAACAAGCAAGTTTGTCTTTTTAAAATTATTCCACAGCTGTTTTGGGCACATAATTAAATTTGAGGGTAGGTTGGTAGAGATTGTGATGAATAATCAAATCAAATTGAGTATATCTGTGCCCCACACTTGGTACTGCTTGCACACAAAAATTATAGTCATTGGCTCAAATTCTCCATCACATTACTTGGTTGTCAAGTGGACACATTGATGAAACATCACCAAATTTTGTTCAGTCAGAACACTTGGCAACAGCTCTAATTACCCACATTTTATCTGCAGCACATTTCAATTTTGAAAATGCACAAATTAAAGTGAACTTTCAAAATTGAAATGTGCTGCAGATAGTAAACTACTAAAGTGAAAACTAGGAAGACAACCCAAAGAGAAGATCCCAAAATTCATAATAAATTTCACTTCCTTTTACCATGACAATTAATACTTTGCAGGGTCATGCAGTTGATCAAGTAGGAATACAGCTTGGGGATTCAGTATTTTTGCATGTTTCAATCCATATGGATTTATCAAAAAGAAAATTTGAACATAACTTAGAAATATAAAATCAAAATGTTAATCAAACAGTATATAAATGAGATGACCAAATACACAAAAAATGTTTAGATGAAACATTAGAAATAGGATACTCATTCTCTATAAATATACTGTTACTAGATTATAATTAATATTTAGAAAAATGTTCATAAAATATTTATTTAGGTATAATTTTGAGAAGACAAATTAACCATTATTTTCTGACATGACAAGCATTCAGTTCGTATCTGGATAAAGCATAGTGCCAAATGAGCTGGCTAATGCTATAATCCACTAAAAATATGGTACTGCTTTCCAGAACATTGTTTAATTTGTTTAGAAGAACATCATAACTTTACTGAGTAATTAAGAAACAATTTGTATTTTACACCACTCAGAGTGGATTTAGATAGGACTACTTACAAAATATAGTTGTCATAGTTGAACAAGACAAAGGGTTGTATGAAGATTGTTGTCCTTCTACATTTCATGTTCCACATATAAATTTTCAAAAATGATAAATAATTTGAAAACATCTTTTCCAAGTCAATAATAATCTAAAGTTCTTGATCATAAAGCTTTACATCAAAACTGTATATTGTAGGTTATAATAATAATTTTTACAAGTAGGAAGTTTTCAAATTCTAAACCTAAAATAAGACTCAAGTTGCAAAGAAATTGCAAAAATAAATGAAAATATATTTATTTATACAGATTATCTATATTGTAGGTTCATGTAAACTAACAAATTGATTTATATTTATTAACCTACAATAAATTTTGCTCATATTATCCAAGTTCATAAACAATCATACAAAACAAAATGGTTTTCCCCTCTGGAGAAAAAGGCATCAACATCTCTTTAAAAGAATTAAACATTGTGGGAAAAAAAATTAGAAAAATAAATGTTTCCATAAGTGTTTCAGGCTCAAATCTTAAGTATTGGAACTTTACTCTTTATTTTGTACTTTTTCCAGTAAATCTTTTTATATTTGAGACCTAGCCATCAAAGATATCACCTTAAAATGACAACAATTTTAAATTATCTTAAATACAATCATAAGAAATAGTTCTTCAAGGGTACTTGTAAAAGTGCATACATAGTCAATATTAGTAGTGAAAGGACAACCATCTTCAAAAAAATGCATATTTTGGACTTTCCATTTTCATCCTTCAAAATATTTGGGATTTGAGCCTCTCTTTTGAGTATACATAGGCCAGAGTTTTATTACTTTTATAAAAATAGATTTTTGAGCTACTAATTTCTATACATCTCCATCAATCCAGATAAAACTTTGGACAAAGATTCCTCACAGCTATCTCCAACGACTGAAACCAAAATATACAAGATTTATAGATTTTTTAGAATTTAACAAAGCTAAAAGGTATAAACTTTTGCAAAATGAGGGATCTAATTAATCCTCCCATTCTTTTATATTTTAACTCTTTCAACCCAGGTACCCTTTACTGCACATGACAAAGTTTTAGTGTCTTACATTCAAAATTTTATTAAACAACTTTTTGTTTACATTATATAAACCAGAGTAGCATAAAATCTTAGCTAATAATCCATATTTTAATAGCATACAAGTTTCAAGTTCCTAATTCTATAAAGAAATATTTAACAAAGCCTGAAGTTCCCCAAGTATGACACATCATATTTTCTCTAGACATCTTGTCTTCTCTTATTTTTTCTACCACCCCTTAAAATAGTAAGAAATTAAATGTATATTGCTCAATATAGAATCATTATTGCTCAAATAAACCATAACTTTCATAGCTTTCAATTCTGTTTGATTACAGAGCAATCAATATGAAATCAAACCCCTCCTCCCACATCCACAAATGTTTCATCAGACACATGCATGAGCTGCATGTGCCTCAAGTATTTTACAATTTTATAATGGCATGGATAGTGGTTAGACAGGGTTCAAGTGTAATCAAAAGAGCAATAAAACTACATAATTTATTAAAACTAGATGAATACTGTTGAGTTTAAAGCTACTTAAAATAACAAATGTAATTTCTGGTTATAATATGAAGTCATTCGATGAAGAAAAAATGGGTAACATAGTTTTTTTTTTAAATTTAGTGGTTACCAGATTGGTTAATTCTATTTTGAATTAGGGTAAAGAAAACAACGGAAAAATATAGTTTTAGTAATAATAAAATACATCTCAAATGCATTTAGGAGGTTTTATTTAGAGATTATACTTAAGATATTAGTTTATTAAAAATATTTGAGTACAAAAATATGATTTTTGAATCAACATGGTAACAACTTAAAATTAGACATCAAAAGTGCTAGAAGACAAATTATCTGAAAAAATCTGCCTGTAAAAATACCCTTAATGATTTTTATAAAACTGCCAGTCCTAAAGTATAGATTTATATTTGCTAATACACTATCAACACTTAAGAATATAATATAACATTAAAAAACAGCAAAAGATCTTGTGGTCCATCTAGACTGTCCTGTCCATAAAATAAGCTACACTCTTAAAAAATAAAAAAATCTTAAAGTCAGCCTTTATCATTCAAATATTTACCAAGATATATTTTAAATTACCTGCATTCACCATGACTGAAGGCAACCTATTCCAAAGACCAACCACCCCATTACAAGACATTCTTAGCCAAAGGTGACTTCTTACCTGACAAAATTTATATTTGTGTTCCCTACTCTTACCATTCTCACCATCAAATACGAAAAAAATACACCAATACTAACAATTCCTTAATGACCTTCAAACTTCAATTAAAATATCAAAGTCTTGTTTGTTTTCACATACTTTTCCTTTTCTTTCACTGCTTTTTTCTTCACTAATGTTAGTTTTAACCTTACAACATTCTAATCATCTTTGAGTCTACCATTTGTGATTACACCAGTAAGATACAATACATTCAATTATCAATATGTAAGGCAGTTGTCCTGTTTGGAAGTCAGTACTGTAGCATAATTGTACTCAAAGAAACATAGACCTCAAGATCTAGCTTTGCATGGGACTTCCACAGAACAAACCTAGCCACTGCCTCCAGATACTGAAGTTGACAAATATGAGATTTATTATTTGCAATTTTACACAAGTCAAGGGTCAAAACTGTAAGCAGTATTAAGGTTTTGTGTTTACTATTCCTCTGTATTTCAACTAATCTAGATTAGACTTTGCACCAAGATATCTTGAAATACAGATATGAGATTTCTCTTTCAAGATTTACTGGTGTAAAAATTTAAAATGCATATTATAGGGAGCTCTGAACTCAGACACGTTGTAATTACACTTAAGCAAGAGGTGATATTAACAGTGTTTTTGATCACACAGTGCATCATGGAATTGATTGAACTGGCCAAAAAATTACTTGCAAGGTTTTCTTCATTATGAATAATCTATTTATACAGAAACTGATTATCCTATATATTCTAAGGCAGACCTCAACAAAATCTCAGGTGCCAGGTAGCCACAGCAACTAAAAATGTCATTGTGGCAGTTAGTATTTTATCCTAATTTAATTGGTGAGTTGGGCTATGCTGAATACAACTTGAATCTAGAAGAGTTCTATAGTTCATGTTTTATTCAGGAATAAAGCACTGCAGTTGTACAACATATTATAATTTTGCATCATTTTGTTTTTCTTCTTTCTTTCAACTGAACCAATCAGTGCAACCAGATAGAACCAAAGGCAGTTAGTTCAAGTAATCCTATCAAGCAGTTATTGATATCATATGATCAATATTGTGTACTCATTGCTGTGAAGGTAAACAAATATAAACTAATGCTTCTATTATCTATGCTGGTCCAAGAAAAGCAAAAAATTACATACAACAGTAAGAGTGGATTATTGAGGCAATAGCATATACCTTACTAGTTAGGCCATCATTTATTCTTAATAACATTTTTCACTATCTTTAAGTTCCTTGTTTTAAATTACAATTTTTAATCTCATTTCATCACATTATCACAAAACATTATAAAACTCATCACAATCACAGTCATAAAAAACAAGTGTCGGTCAGTCGGTCACATTCCAATCCTCTGAATTTTGTGAGTTACACAAGTTCAGAACCACTCTTCCTGCTACAGCACTTCCTTTTTTGATTATTCTTTCTTGTTTTAAATGAATTTAATTACTAACATTAAAATTCAGCACTTTTTTCTGGTATCAACAGAGAAATATGTTTGCACACTATCAACGTTTGTGAAAAATTAATCAAAAGTGAGTGCAAATCTATGTTTGGAAGTTATCAAAAGTTTTTGTTAAAACAAATTGATTATACCAATTATCTGTAGGGAAGAGAACAATACCTGACACAACTTAACCTTACATCTGTGGTTAAAGGGTTCCTGCCACGCAGCACAAACTAGCAGATAACAACCAAAGTTGAGGACAATCTTTAAGAGATCTTAACGTGTTATTTTGTGTGTTTTTGTATGCTATGTTTTAAATAAATAATAAAATAAAGTTAACCAAGATATAAATATTTTGTATTCCTGTCTTAACAGCTAAAAATAAGAGGTAAAGCTAGGCTTAAACTGGCTGGCTTACGATATGATTTCATGCCAGATCCTGCACACAAAAATCCAGGATATCCTGCAATGCCTGAGCTTTGCAACCAAAAGTATTTTCTCAGTGACAGTTTCTACAAAAAATTTAAATTATTGTCTAGAATTATAATGGTATACTTATCTGGAGAAGAGAAAAACATGCAAATAATTGAGGATCAAGATTAAAAGAGACATGGATAACTGAGATACTAGCATAGTCCCCATTTCCTGATACAAACAGTAGTTAGACATACCTAATCCCTTAGGTTTAAGGCTAGTTCCAAGATCTGAAAATATTTGTCAAGGCCTGCTCTAAGATCACACCAGCATGATCTAATACATATTTTTCACAAAGAAGTCTCAATGTTGATACCATGTCAAGTATCCATCCTCGTGAAATAGATATTACCTATAATTTATGTTTCATTCCCCAGCCTTAAATACCATTGTCTCTTGAAATTTACTGTATTTAAATATCTCAGTGAATAATGTGTACAGGAAGAGACATTACATTTAACTGCATGTGTTAGCCTTCCTAGATTTTATCTTATTCTTTAAGTGATCATTCATTTACCATCCTTTTTATCCTACTCTGACAATTTAATTTTTCAGTATTTTCTTTTACCCTGCCCTTATAAGTAGTGGTTCATTCAGCATGCTGTTTATTTTACCCTTAGTGTCAATTTAATCTTTAACCTATCCTGTGCTCTTTTTAATACAACTAAATGAACTGTGAAATAAAATTTTAAAGCTTAACATTTAGAATCAATTTGTGTGAGGTATGTTTATAAAATAGTACCTTTTTGTTGTGAGCAGTAGGCAAGGTGATAAAGAATCAGCCAAATTATTATTAAAAGGTATGTCATAAAATAACTAAATACTGAATAACTCACCCACTCCAGAGATTGTAGCAAATACCTCTGGAGGTGTCTTTATGTTCTGGATAGCATCTGCTAGTGATTTGGTGGTGTTGACCCTGCTAGCCCACACATTCTGCTTAAACCCTGCAGTCCATCTTTCCAATGTAAAACAAAAATTAAAATAGTACATCTAAATTTATTTAATCCAACTACTTGGTTTATTATTTTTTAAAAGCATAATAATCTATTGTTCTTAAATTCTATGTTGCACCTCATAAGAGAAATACTAACATTAAACTTTTTACTTAAATCTAACAATACATTTCTACACAACACTAAAATTAAACATCATGCTTAGATTAAATTTTGAGTACACCTTTAGAAAGAGAGACAAAACAAAGCAGTAAGAACAGCACTTCCAAGACAAAAATTTTCTATTTTATTAAACTCTAGGCTTTAGCTTTCTTAAAAAAGAAACAACTACATGATATCATAACAGAATTAACCTAAGAAAAACAATTTCTTTGAAATGCTGATGTCATTAAATAAACTCTGGCATTTCTAGATTATTGGGGATGTTGACTTATTACAGAATAACTTAGTTCAACTGGTATACTGAACAAATAACTTTTAGTTATAGAATGATCAAGACCATGCATTTGGGTTATCAAAACTTGAATCCCATGTTTTATATAGATGGAAAACCATTCACTAACATAACTGAACAAAAGTAATGCAAGTCACTGAGGAAATGCTCTATTGTTAATTGTAAAGCTAATGTAATTACAGGGTGTATATACCATGTACAGTTTTGATCTCCTTATCAAAGAAAAGATACTGATATTAGAACAAAAAAACACCAGTCTAATAATAATTTGATAAAGGCAGATTAGGCTCTAGTTAACAGTTTTATTATTTTCTTTTCTGTTGTGGCTTCATGATACAAACAACATAGTGCCAAACAGATTATTTTTTGACAGATTGGCCTATTTTGTTAAGATAGTGAGAAATATGTAAAGGGAATTTGTTTTGAAGGGAAAAAAAAGATATCAAATATGAGTAAAAGGGTCTTATCTATAAAAAGCTAAAAAAGTGATTAACCTGGACAGTGTTGCTATTACCAATAACACTATCTAAAGTCAACTTGAATCCCACAAGTAAACACATCTGAAACACTGCATGAAAGTGTTTCACACACTGAGAAGTCAACCTCTTATAATAAGAAATGATTGGTATGAAAACTGTGGCTAATGCATATATTTACTGGAACAGTTTCTTTCCTTTTGATCCTACAGAAATTAGATACCCAATCATTAACAGTAGGCTTTAGTTGGACAGACTTGTATTGTTAATACTCCCAAGTTGTCTAACAACTAGCATAATGCTTTACTTTGATAGCAAGTCTGATCCAAATTTGTGATAAGCAAGAGAGTAACATTACTAGTGCAGACTGATTTAATAGTGTCAGGTCTGACAAGAGGGAGGATCAGGGGTGACAAAGTGTCCTGGGGCCTGGATGTCCAGAGGGCCCAGGAGGAGAGCATATATATAATACCCTGCCACTTGGTGCATGTGTGGGGGGTTACCTTTAATGCTTGCTGCCCTGGGGCTTGTAATGGCTCTCAATGGCCCTGGATAGTGTTAACAGTGAGCTCATTTCTTCAAACTCCAAAATAGCCAAAAAATCTAGAAAAACTGAATAGAAATTGATAACAAGATATAAGCCAATCTTTTCTAAATGTCCATAATATTTAGGTGAGAACTAACATTAAATAATTCCAGTGCCTTCAAAAACATACTACCTTGCCTGTATATGATCCAGAGCAAGTGGTATGAGAAATATAACTTGGCAGTGAACATAGAATCTACAGAGATCTTGTTATTAATTACAAAGATGCAATAAACCATGAGTAAACTCACAATCACCTGATTTCAAATCACTTCTAAAAACTAAAAAACAATGATGTTAAAGAGAAATCAATAGTTCCTTCTGAAAGTATTCAACTTCATACAACTCAAAGAAAGACAGCAAGTGGGGATGATAACAAGGAATGGTGGAATGAGCTGATAAGAAGATTTCACAATTACATCCACCATGAGACCCTTTTATGTTTACCTAGGTATGAAGATCAAAGACAGAAATAACAGACTGTCCAGTTGCAATGAGCTCAGCCAAATGAGGCATAAAAATACATTGCCAGGTTGGATGTGATAAAGGATTGAAGCTTGCAGTATAGTACACAGAGAGACAAAAACATCCAAGGTGAAACTGAGGCTCATGAGATCGTTTGTACAAATTCTGAACTGATAAAGCTCAGAAAGTCATTGTATAGTGCCAAAGCCCCTGATGATGCACAGGGTCTAATATCTTCCTGGCTCACATGTCAAGTTTTTATGCACGTGTGTGAGCAGAATTCTTTATAGTAGGTGTTTGCAACTCATTGGAGATACATTTCAACAATAAACAGACATCACACAATCCACTTGTTTTAAAATAATATGTAGGAAACAAGTGGAATATATGTGTAAACATTTGTTATACTACTGGTTATCACAGCTGTATCAACAGTTTTAAATAATTCTCTCTTTCGGTTCAAAGTCCACACAGACAGATTCAATTACATTAGTACATACTTTGACAGAACAAATTATTCCTATATGCTCTGCTGGACTCATTTTAAAATCACTACACTGTCAGTTACCACAGTTTTAAATTACTGTCCTTTTTTCTTGTCTAAGTTCACACAAGTTAGTTCAATTACTCTAGAGCACCCCTTGACAAGACAAATAAACACTCTCTTATTTCTTATTACAATATAAGCTGTCAAACTCACTTTGAAATTGCTACTATACACTCTTTATGGCTAAACTTACAATCACAGTCTAACTTCAATTTTACTTTCACTAATTTAATTTACTTGTTTGCTTGTTTTGAAGTTGCACAAAATTACATGAGAACTATCTTCATTACCTTACCCTAATTTAACAGCATGAGACTAAGGGAACATAGCTAGCCATTCACCACCCACTACCAACTCTTGAGGTACTCTTTTACCAACTAATAGTGGGACTGACTGCCACATTATAATGCCCCAATAGCTGAAAGGGTGAGCATGTTTGGTATGATGGGGATTCAACCCCTACAACCCTCAGATTACAAGTCAAGCTCCATAACCACCAGACCATGCCATGCCCTTGATTCACTTACTTGGTTCCATATATCTATGTTGTACAACTGAAGCTTAGAATTTTCTACAAACTACAAGACATGTAACAATACTAACTTACAGACACAAAAAAAATTTTAGAAGGTTTGAGAAATGCTATGTTAATTCACAACTGAACTACAGTTATGTAAGCAAACCTAAGGTAAATTATTGCTCCTACAAATACAAATTTAACACATATACACTTTATAACTATTTAAATTATAACTCTCATATCAAATTTCAATGAAGCAGTTTGGTGTATCTAGCATTAAGCTTAGACCAGACACACACAATCCAGTTAATACAGAATTATAGCACAATCAATCTTTAACACAATACAAATACTGATACCCAAAAGTTGGAAAATATGACACAGAGGTCATTAGAACCCTTTCACATTTGACTTTAAGCTGTTTAATATATAGAATAAATGTCAGAATTTGGTCACAGAAATGTCCCAAGAACTTTGCCTCAAACACTAGAAGAACTGGTGCATCTCCCACACAGACCAAGTTCTGTTGGTGGAGAAATATATACAAATAGTTTTAGTTCATAAAACGTTGAAACCTTTTGCACTAGTCCTATTTGCACAAGTGAGTGAAAGCAGTTTGATGGAGCTGCTCAATATACCTTATACTTGATGACTGATAAGAAAATCTGTAATTCTTTGACAAAGAGGTTGTTCCAACTATATGAGAAAGCTGGTCAGCGACAAAATTCATATTTATGCCAAAAAATATGACAGACTCAGACTGACCTTTCAGCCAAACAACTATAAATTAAATGGTGTAAATTAAACCCATATAAATGGGAGTCCTACAAAGTGATGAACCTTCATGCAGTGTCATAAGCTTTTTCAATACCAATACAGACAAATAAAGAGGTTCCCTTTTGATCATGGCTTCCCTGATCGGCATTTAAAGTCAAATCAAGTGTTTCAAGGTGTCTACAGCAACCACAAAGGAGGATGCAGAGGAAGTTGTTTGATTAAATAAACCCAACAAGTTGAGTATTAACCATTCTTTTCAAAATTTACAGAGACAGCTAGTCAAAGATAACTACAAGGAATCTTAAAGTCCTTCACAGAATTGGTAAAAAAAGGATAACAACAGCTCAACATTCTACATCTATAAAATTTTTCTCCTGCCAAATATGCTTTAAAACTACCAGAAGATCAATAGGAGCAGGAGAAAAAGGATTCATTATCTCAGAATGAATGTCAACTGGTTAAAGGTTCCACCAGAGCAAATGATTGAATATAGCCCCACAAACAATTAGTCTGAAACTATGGTAAAATTCTTATAGCTTGTGTGTCAATAACCAATAAAGTAGAGGAAGAGGTGGATGTGATAGAATGATGAGAAAATAGCTCTCCCACAAGTATCTGTTAGCAATATCCTGTAAATTAGCAACCTTTTGACCAATGAGCTGCAAGATCAAGAGAGGATGGTAGGAACATTTCTTATTTACCATTTGAAATGACATTGGAACCTGTGAGGGAAAAGATACTTGAAATTTATTATGTCCAAGCATGCTTTGAGATGTTTTTCCCCCCATTGTAAACAGGTTGAAGTTAAGCACCCTAACCAAAAGGTCATTTTCAGACTTAACAAGGAAGGGAAGGGGAACAAATAAATAGCTCTACAGCAGACTGATCCCAACCCATCAAGATCTGCATCATCCCAGTGTATTGAGTGCCACAGTCATGGAGGGTCCAAGCTGCTCAACCAGAAATGCTAAACCTCACTTCTCCAAAAACAACAGTCATAACCTGTCTTTCTCATGCAAGGAAAACTGCTGAATGATGTCAGTATTAGTCATTTCAAATTAGAGCAAACACCCTGACAATTCCACTATGATTTTATTATTTGTATTTTGTATACTGATCTTGATCAAGCTTGTCCAGGATCAACAAGGTAAGTCCAGATCCTACTAAACAACAACAGGTTCTACAGATTAATAACAATCTTGTACTTTAAGGCTGATGTAACTGGAACTAACCACTTGCTGTTGTCAGTGGTTTATCTTTTGAGAAGCAAATATCCACCCATATGTTTGCCATATGTGGTGAATGCTAAAGGGAAGGAGAGAATTCTAGTAGTTGAATGGTGTATGGGAAACTGCAAAACACTACTTTGTCTCATTACTGTAGACAGATGGCTTTGGGTATCCCCCTCAGGATCAAATGGCTTTTCATTTGTGACAAGGGTTAGAAAAACAAATCCCACTATTGGAGACTTTGGAATCTTGAATAAGTACTGCAGACATTATATCCAGTGCTTAGGTTTGGATATACAACCTATGTAATCCTGGCATTAGTATGCTGTCTTAGTTGAACAGTATAGCACATCTGTTTGTTGGACTATATGATGTGTCAAGTTAGCGGGTACAATTTTTTTTTTTCTTATTTATGGGTGATCAAATACAAAACTCCATACTGACTGAAATTTCACAGATATACCTTCAATACAAAAACTTTAGGAAATTATTTGGTTTTTAGATATTAATCTGTTGGCACGACTCAACTTCTAGAATACTTTTCTTCCCTTTAGAGGTCAACACACAGGGTAAGCATGCGGGTGGATGTTTGGGTCTTGGAAGAAAAAATGTAAAAGTAGAACCTTCCTTAGAAGGTCCCTTCATCACATACAGGAATCCATATTGAGGGCATTAATTTTCCTAATAGTGTTGACGTACGGTGTATCATTACCATCAGTAACAGTGAAGACTGGCA
Organism: Tachypleus tridentatus; assembly: GCF_004210375.1. Lineage (NCBI taxonomy): Eukaryota > Metazoa > Arthropoda > Merostomata > Xiphosura > Limulidae > Tachypleus > Tachypleus tridentatus. The sequence goes on from NC_134836.1 coordinate 34,137,882, forward strand.
TTTTCCACGATTTTAAATTGGGAATTGATAATTTTCTGAAAAATAGAACGTGGGTCTAGATTTTTAGACTTTATTTTTCTGAGAAGTAACCACGTAATGACAGTCATGAAAAACTATATGGTTTCTTACTGTTGCTACATTACTTATTTTCAGGATTTATGAACAACTTAACTAGCTCCAATGTTACACCTATAACAATGATCTATACACCTCTTAATAAATGTCCTGCTTTAATAATTTATCAGCATATCTCTGCCAGATTTATAAATTATTTCAGATTTTTTTCTTTATCATGGATAAACAAACTGAATGTTGTAATACAAGAGCAACATATAAACCACTGTTTAAAAGAAAATACATTTAATCTACTTCATCAGTTACAAACCTCCTTCTGGGATCAAGAATGTTCTGTCCAGCTAAACTAACCACTGCCACACAATTATCAGGAAGTCCATCATTGGCTAAATCTTCCTAAAATTATAAACAGAAAATGCTAAAGGAAAAATAGGATAAGTTAATTTAATAAATCAAAGAGTAATTTATTTTAATCTATAAATCAAAATGTAAGATCAAAATATAATAAACTCTCAATGCTTTTATTCCATCAACTTATTATTGAACATTAATTACTGATTCAATGTTATCTAATTCAGTGGCAGAAAAGGATCAATGTGGATTTGTAAAGGTAGGAGAAATGTTACTGCTGCATCCAATGCAATTCCATTTATTATTCCCTCAGTGATTCAGTGGAATGTTTAAGGGCTAATAATACTACAATTCAGGATTCAAATCCTGAGGGGAATGCAGTGTAAACAGCCCATTTTCTATCTTCGCACTGAAAGAAAAAGCAAAAAAAAAATTTAACTGATTTCAGTGACATTACTAAACAACACCACTTTTAATACTGATTATGCCTATATTTCATGCCAAATTACAAACTGATCAACTCAGGATTAACACATGATACAGGACATTGTGGTCTTGTAGCAATTGTGAGTGGATTATCTTGTCTGTGACTGCCTCGCACAGTATGTCAAAGGCACCACAGTAGTTGAAACAAATAGAAAAATTAAGTAACTGATCATTAATAACTATTTAACTGACAAACCCTACAGCCAACTACCCATAACAAAACACACACAGAATAGGCTTTAAGAATAATATTCAAATAATAACTGATAACTCAAAAGTTGTTTATTAATGCTTCATGACTCTCATCTCAAAAGAAAATTGTAACCATCACATAGAATGTTTTGTATTTTATAGGTCACGATATATGATGCTTCAGGAGAAACTCATTGATTAAAGTCATTTAAAATTATAATTTTGAATTAATTACTGTGAATTAAAAGTCATACATGTAAACAGCTAATGTTTTAAAAGTTAAATTACTACACTTGGCTTCCTGATAGTCACACTAACAAATTAAATTAATTGAAAATTAAACTTAAATAGGTGCTAATGTAAAAGCCCTCAAAAGTAATTTAAACATAAACTATACATGAACATTTAGCCTTAACAATCATGTTTAAATACTTAGTGAAATAAGAGTTGTGTTAAGTCACTAAATATGTAGGTGCTTCAGAAGTCACATTAAATATGCCAAGGTTTGTTTCTACAACTACCCAATTAGAAATTAAAAGCATTTTAAAATATTAAAGAAAAAACTATACCCAGGTTATTCGCCAAACTCCAGGCTTTCGAGATACTGTGATGACATCATAGCCAGCTGTTCGAAGTACTTTGGAAAGGGCAGAACCAATAAATCCACTACCACCACCTTTCAAAAATATTCAGGAAACATTTGCATCTCATAAGGCAGATTTAAGAACAGTTGATAAATCAAAATTTTTGAAAACAAGTGAAAATATATAGTAAAATTAAAATAATGGGAAGAAAAAGTAACTGGATAGGATCGTCTGAAATTTACAGTCCTAAGTAATGTATTTTTTTCTCATATCCCTTTCTGATCAAATATACTTCATACTAAATGATATATCATCTCTTTAGAGTTCTTTTGTAACAAGACCTGAAACTCAAAATCCAGAGTACCATATTATATAAAATATAACAACTAAATTGTCAACAGTGTGATCCACTTACTTGAATAATATTCTTATCTCTTATTAAATTTATATTCATATAAATAAGATTGTTACTGAAATGTTCATAAAGTTAAGAAAGAGATGTAAAATTATGGAAAGTTAGTACTGCTGAAATTTCATAATGGATACATGGAATTTCTTCCAAACTGTCTAAATACCATTTAAACATACAAATTGTGCAATTCACAAACATGGAGTTTAACCAAATTACTAGTAATAGCTCAGCTTCTAACATTTTAGTTCATGTTAAAAGCAATAAATGATAAGTTTTAATTTCTTCAAGACTTTTATGCCATCTCAAAATTGAAGTTCAGTTTACTATTCAGTATAAGACCTGTTATTAACTTAAAAGTAATGTTTCCTTTGGAATCCATATCAATGTATTATTGTTACCACTAAATGGAAAAAAGTGCAAGGAGTAGGATTTCTTTATCATAGTTTAACCAAAAACCTTATACTGTTAAGATGGTTGACTATCTACATCTTCAAGCATAACTAAGTTTGAACTATGCCATCTGGTGGCTGGTTTGACAACATTACCAAGTCCACCCTTTATATCCACACTGTATATTTGGGAATTTATGACTTATAATTGGGAATTTCTCTTCTTTTGGAAAAAAAAAGTCATATTGGTAAATGAAATAATTATTTATACTTTATAATTAGTAATGTTTCTTTTCTCTTTGACAGAAAATATCAACAAGTGATATAATTAGTGTGTACTGTTCATGCTTTAGCATAGTAGTTCAAATACATAACTTTCTTTGGTTTGTTTTTGAATTTCACACAAAGCTATATGAGGACTATCTGTTCTACCCATCCCTAATTTAGCAGTGAAAGGCTAAGAAGTCATCACCCCACCACCAACTCTTAAACTACTCTTTACCAACAAATAGCAGAAGTTGTTTGTTATGAAGCACAAAGCTACCAAGAGGTCTAACTATGTTCTGCCCACCAAATGTATCTTAGTTTCTAGTGGTCTACATCTGCTGATATGCCACAGGGGGAGAGGGCACAAATGGTTGATTTGAATGTCACATAATGCTCCCACAGCTGAAAGGGCAAGCATATTTGGTGGGATGGGAATTCGACCTCACAACCCTCAGACTGAAAGTCAAGTGCCATAACCACTTGACCATGCCAAGCCATCAAATAAAAAACAACATTTGAGTGGTTGGTTTATTGTTTAGCATTTATCAGCACAGAGCAACTAGGTTATTTGTATCAAATAGCCAGTAAAAAATTAATAAAACTGTTATAAAATGTAAAGATGAATCAAACTAAAAACTAAAGAAAGTTCAAATAGCATGTAAAAGGATTTCTCAGATAATGAATGAAGGATGAGAAATAAAGATACAGAATGAGACTGTGATGGTGACTGTGCAGACATCCATGCATGGTCATTTTCCAATTAGTTGTTTTTTTTAGTTTTATTTTTTTTTATGGATTGGGATAACAATAATAGAGGAAATTTCAGTGCCCAGTGACCCCAACCACCATGAAGCTCTAGGAGAAGATACACTACAAGACTAAACAAGGATACTACAGCAATGCCAGTATTTTGTGAGCACCATACCCAAACACTAGCATCAGAAACAATGTCCACAACTCTCACTAAGAATGTCCAACGCTGGTACTCCGTTAACCCTAGCCCAACAGGAACAACTGATTGATTCTGGTGAGCACCCCAAAGCTACCTTCTACTACAATTAAAGGTCAAAGTGGCATGACAGGGTTGGATGTCTCAACCACTATGATCCTCTCTTTCCCTTCATGGTTCACGACACACAACAAAGGCATGGGTGGATGTTCAGATCCTAGAGGTAAACTGAAATTACAGAACCTTCTCTAAGAGGTTCCCTCATCATCTACAGGAACCAAACTCAAGAAGTGGCAACATAGTTACTTTTTAAAAAATTTATGAATTCTAAGAGAAATTGCTCTAATATTTTAAAAACTGGAAATAATTCAAGAAAAAAATGTTACACCCACATACTTGACACTGTTCACATTAAACACAAAAAATATATCAAGTATTATTCTATATTTCATTCATTTTTTTTTATCAAAGTTTATAAAATAAGCATACATACTATAATGTTTAACTATAAAACACCATAAAAATTAATTACAATTGATTCAATGAGATGCTGTTAATACACAGTATTAACAGCACAGTAAATAACATATCCAATTCTTAATATCCTTAAAAACCCCTGAAAAAACCATTTTGTCAATGAATTAATTATTCTTTAACTTCACCATTTCTATCTTAACAAGCTTAGAACTAATATGGCCATCTTGTTCCTCAATCACATTTCCCTCTAATAATTATTAAGAATGAAGAATACCAATTTGAGTTTTCCATTAATGAAAACTGACAAAAAAAAACATTAAATTTAGTATCCCAGCTACATTATAATCATCCAAGTTAAAATTTCTGTATCCTCCCTCAAAGGAACTACTCCCAAGATCCTTTTAGTCATGCCACTGAGTTGGTTTCCATCTATATTAAAGTTGTGATGACACAAGCCCATGATCTTGAATCTACTACAAGTTATTTAGCAGATGACTGTCCCAACTTATCATTTGATTTCAAAACAAAAATATGTCAAGTACGAAGAGGAAAAATGAAGACCATGTGGGTCAAAAAATTCAACTTATATTTGTAGTTTTTGTGTTAATATGAAAATATAAAAGAGGAGTGAAGGCTACTATCTTTCCCAAGAATTGAAAAAAAATCTTATGAAGAAATGGGATACGATCAAAATACTAAAAGTTTAACAGTTTTCAAAAATGACAGAGAAAATTTCCATTGGAAGTTGAGTATTTTTATTCACAAAAGCTATTTATATAAATGAATCTGGCTTAATAAACCTGGAAATGAAGCTCTTGACCCTTGTAAGTTTTATCTCAGTAGCTTTAAAAACCTTATATTACATTTTAAATGTTTCTTAGAAATTAGAAAAAATCCCCATTCATTATTATATGGTTGTCAATGTGATAATTTTTATTTACAAATTATCATGACAAGATGTGGTAAAATATACATTGTTTGACTTCTGTGTTTAACATACTATTGGATCCTGTCATTAAAGTCAAATATAAAACCATTTAGGAAGCTTGTATTTGATTAGTGATTATTCATTTGGTTTTACAAAAAGAAAACAAAATTATCTTTTCTTACAAGTTTATTAGTTTCCACACAGTCTTCTTTCAATAAGCATCCAAGTAATCACTGTGCATCTAAATTTTCAGAAAGTACATGTGGATGTGGAATAGGTAAAAAATACAGGGAATAATAATGAAAATGAACTTCATGACATTAAATGGGCATCTTACAGAGTGAGAAACTGTAAACAGTGCAATTCTCCAGGGCATTGTTGTTGGTTGTTTATCCACAACTTTTTCCACAGTAACATTTCTAAATTTGCTATGGATAGTGATATTAAGAAGAGTCAATCCTTTTGAGAATTTGTCTCATACTTTAAAGAATTACCAGTCTTGGCATATGGGAAATAATATGACTGGGGAGCTTGAATACTAAGATATACAAAAATATCCACTAGGTGTACAAAATCTTGGAAATATTACTTTTTTTGTGGGAGATGTACATTGGTGTCTAAGCCTTCTAAGAGCATGTGTGATTATTTGTAAAAACAAAAAAATATTTTCAAATTTGCTGACTTGCTAGTTCATACAATGTCTGCAGTTTGAACTCATTAAAATCTTTGATATCTACAATATTTTAGCAACTGAAATTAATTTTCAATAATTAGCTTATATAATCACTATTCAGTTTCTTAACTAGTTCTGAATTTACCAATGTACTACTTTTCAAATTAGCTATTACACAATTTAAAAAAGCCCATAAATGATTATATAAACTTCACTAATCACGAGGCATTGACACTTTTGAAATATTACTGGGTAGGAATATGAACTAAAAAGGCTACATTTAGTTTCATTTTAGTGTTTCAGTTGCATACTTTGCAACATGAGGTTTAAGCAGTTTCAGTGGACAAACTACCTTTAATTGTAGTTAATTACCCACTTTCACTTTGCTTTTCCTCTTTCAACTTATTAACTCAACTGACAGTAGACTTAGTATAAAAGTCCAGTAAAACTAACATTACTTGTAATAGTATTACTAGTACTAGTAGTCATATAATGATACATTATGAACTGCATTGTGATCACAATTATTATAAATTATAATTTGGATCACTGACAGGTTGTTTTCGATAGCTTTCTTCAATAATTGACAAACAAAATTTCATTTAAAACTCATGTTAACAAAAAAATTTACAGCAGTTTAACAAAGTTTAAAATCCGATATGACTAATAGTAACACTGGTGGTACAAATGGTATTGATACCATGGCATTCCAACTTCTACGTACCGACTAACACCGTTCCAAGCCTAGAAGCCATTGCACTTTGCAGTTCAGTATTACATTTGCATAAAATCTAAATCTATTTGAACAAAAACAGTTTATCGAACTACTAGTGCAAACAATTGTAATAAGTATTTCGACTACTATGCGAGAACAATTCAATTTGACATTAATCTACCCAAAGGTTAAAGACTACAGTAAGATGTAGTAAAGTTTCGCCATCTAGTGAATAAGAAGGTGTAAAAAATATGTGTGTATATATATATTTATATATAATTTAATTTATGAGAACAAAATATGGAACGAAACAGTACGGTAAAAATAGTTTAACACTATCCATCTTTGAGAATACAGTTCATCAACAACATTTTAACTTGCAATTTATTTATTTCTTCATACGTAGTATTGCCTTTAAATAATTACAATAAAGTGTGACGAATGAGCGTTACAAAAAAAAAAAAAGATGTTGTAAGGTGTAATATTCTTATAGATTTTTTAATATTATTATTTGTAATAATTTGGATGAATAACAAAAGATTAACTAGCTTTAGTAAGATTGCTAAATAAAAATAGAAGGATTAAAGTTTCAAGTTAGAGCTTAATGGTTGGTTGAAGTGTAAAACAAAATAACTCTAAGTACTTTAAATATATTAAAGATAAACAAAATGCTAGGACAGGCATAGGACCTTTGATAGATGATAAAGGAAGGTTAGCATCTGATGATTATGAAATGGCTGTGTTGTTAAATTTTACTTTTTCTTCGGTTTTTACTAAAGAAGAATTAAGCAGTATTCTACGTCTCAAACAGTTGAAAAATAGAAATGAGATTAAACAAAATGAATGCATTAATTATGAGTTCCTTAAAAAATATTAGGAAGTTTAAAAAATGATAAGACTCCTAGGCCAGATAATTTTCCCTCAAGGGTTTTGAAGGAAATTAAAGATTGAATATATGAGCCTCTCATTATTATTTTTTGTCAATCCTTGAATAGTGGGAAGGTACCAGAGGATTGTAAGTTAGCTAATGTAACTCCTCTTTTTCAGTGAGGTGATAAAAATTGACCTAGTAATTGTAAACCCATTCGTCTTACATCAGATGTGGGAAAAATTTTGAGAAGTCTGTTAAAAGATGCTTGGCAAAGTCATTTAACAAAAGTTTAGAATTTTATTGGATAATCAACATGGTTTCACTTATGGAAAAATCTTGCCTTACAAATCTTTTGACATTCTTTCAGAAGGTTACTGCTTATGTAGATGAGGGTAAGGGTGTAGATTTGAGGTATCTAGATTTTCATAAAGCACTTGACAAGGTGCTACACAAATGACTTGTAAAAAATATCTTTGTAGGTGTGGGGGATAAATTAGCTAACTTGACAGAAGTGTGGCTGGTTGGAAGAAAGCATAAGATTGTTAAAAATAGAGTTTACTCAAACTGGATTAATGTCACAATTGGGGTACGTCAGAGCTCAGTCTTAGGGACTTTGTTCATGTTGGTTTACATCAATGACATACATGGAGGAATAGTAAATACGTTACTTCAATTTCCAGATGATATTAAGGTCTTGGGTATTGCCAGCTGAGAAGAGGATGCTTCTGATTTATGAAAGGACTTAGATCATTTAATGAGTTGGATAAATGAATAGCAGATGGATTTAATTATAATAAGTGCAAAATAATGCATATGGGTTATCATAATTTATATTATAAGTCTAATGTGGATGGAAATAATATGAATGGTGTTTTGAAGAGAAAGAATTTTGACGTAGAAGTAGATAACTCTCTAAAGCCACTCAGGCAGTGTGTTGCTGCTAGATGCAGGACAAATAGGAATTTAGGTTATAACTGAAGTAATATTGAATAGAAGTCTAAAGAGATTATAATTTAATTGTAGAGGTCAATGGTTAGGCCACATTTGGAATATTATGTTTAGTCTTGGACTGTTTACCCAAGGAAGAACATTGAACTCTTGGAAATGGCTCGGAGGAGGATCACTAAAATGATGCCTGTGATGGAGAGGTTGTTATACAAGGAGAGACTGAAATCTCTCTAACTGTTTTTTCTTGGAAAAAAAGAGAATAGTTAGAAAAGGTCTAATTTTGAGATGGTAAAGAGAATTGATAATACTGATATATTATCTTTTTTTCATAACTAACAGTGTGAACAGTAGGACTAGGAGACACAAATATAAATTTGGCAAAGTAGGGGTGATTTTCAGCTAAGGTAGTTTCATTCTGCTCCACCTTTCAACCGTGGGGGTGTTGTAGTGTTTCTATCAATCCCACTATTCATTGGTAAAAAGTAGCCTAAGAGTTGACTGTGGGTGGCGATGATTAGCTGCCTTCCCTCTAGTTTTACACTACTAAATTAGGGATGGCTAGCGCTGCTAGCCCTCATATACCTTTGGTTGAAATAAAAAACAAACAAACAAATCGTTAGACCTTAGTATGCTCTTATAAATAGACATTGTGATATTTTAATTTTTAAAATTTCTGATCTTTGTAAGATTTTTATGTTTCAGAATGGTAGAACAACTGATTGGTTTCAAGTTCTCAGTTTATTTACGTCACCGCTCAGAACTGTTGTCACAGTGTTGTAGACAAAACACAAAACTGATCATAGAGCTTCTCTCTGCCAACTGATTAAACCGATAAAAGATATTTGTATTTCCTAACTGGGAACATTTTTATGCTGATAAAATAAGACTATAAATATCAAATATTATCAGTTCATATAAGTTATAAAGTAAGAGGAACTACATGTATTTAAAAACAATATTACAGTTTTTGACCAATATTACAATTTTTCTTTAGGATGATAATTTGATTCCAACTTCATATGAAAAGAATAATCTGGATATCAATATTTAGTTTTCTCAGATTATCTTGTAACAAGCTTATACACTGTATTTGTGACTTATTCTTTAAAAAAGTCGAAATGAGTATCTTAATGCATCTCGTAAACAAATAATGCCGGCTACAAAAAATAGACCTGAAAGATCTTGAATAGATGCATAATTTAACCGCTGTTTTCGCTATTTTCATTGGTGATGGTTTTGCAATCATCCAGAGACACTGAAAGGTTTCTACAAAATATCTTATTAAAGGCTAAAAGTTTTTTCATGGTTCATACATAAATGATAATGAAGGTAGGTCATCTTTTACATTTTTTCAAAGATATGAGCCTAAAACTACGTAGTTGAAAAATCATCATGTTTGTAACTTCTATTTTGGTATTAATTATTTAATAGTGTGTGTATATAAATTGACGAATAAAACTCGATAGTTGCTTCAACGTACAGTACTAAGTGGCGGAGGGGACACATGTATACGGTTTAGGCTTATGCTGCTATGAATTTATAAGGGGATGGAGGCGACAATGTTCTAACGGTTTGTTTGTTTTTGAATTTCGCACAGAGCTACTCGAGGGCTATCTGTGCTAGTCGTCCCTAATTTAGTAGTGTAAGACTAGAGGGAAGGTAGCTAGTCAACACCACTCACTGCCAACTCTTGGGCTACTCTTTTACCAACAAATAGTGGGATTGACCGTACATTGTAACGCCCCCACGGTTGAAAGGACGAGTATGTTTCGTGCAACGGGGATTCGAACCCGTGACCCTCACATTACTAATCGGACGTCTTAACCCACCTAGCCATGCCGGGCCGTGTTTTAGTGAACGCTCCTGAAGAAGCTGTAAAGCGAAACGTTAAGTGTTTAATTAAATAAAAACAACACTTTAATGTTATTTATTTCTTCATACGTAGTATTGCCTTTAAATAATTACAATAACGTGTGACGAATGAGCGTTACAAAAAAAAAAAGATGTTGTAAGGTGTAATATTCTTATAGACGTGCCACTGTGTCACTGGGGAGCAAATTGCATAAGAACTTTCTTTCATTTTCCATCTTCTCTACTCTTATTTATTTGCTTTAAAACAGTATTTATCTGGCCAAAAAATAACAACAGGTACATTATAAATAAAAACAGATTCTTAATTTGGAAAGAAATAGCAGAGAAAAATTAAAGTAAAAGTAATGTAAGTTCTGTAATATCTTCTCGTAGAACTGTTTAAACTGTTCAGTATGTGATTGTTACTTTTTTTGTACAGTAATGATATTAGTTTTCAACATCAATTGTTTTTCTATTTTTTATTTAAACCAGTTAATGCGGAAACAGCTAAGTGAAATGGTCTAAATAATAAAACCTAGTCTGAACAGTAAGTAGGTTTATAGAATTACTTTAGCTAACACGTGCGAACCTGATGTAACAAACAGTGTGTTGACTAACTCATTTATTATAGGTTCCTTAAGATGGCGCTCATAATTCCCCAAGTTTATGTAATTCTGTTTCCCGGAATACAACTTTTTGATCATTGTAAGCTGCTAGTAGTAGTAAAACAACTCCCTGAGCTTTCTTTCAGCTTATTATTTATTATTATTTGCATAGTTACTAAATATTGTGTATATTTCCTTTCCTTACCACTGAGACTTTCCTACCATAAAAACACATTTTTCTCAGTAGTCTGTTTTGTTTTGTTTGTTTGTTTTTTTGGAATTTCGCACAAAGCTGCTCGAGGGCTATCTGTGCTAGCCGTCCCTAATTTAGCAGTGTAAGACTAGAGGGAAGGCAGCTAGTCATCACCACCCACCGCCAACTCTTGGGCTACTCTTTTACCAACGAATAGTGGGATTGACCGTCACATTATAACGCCCCCACGGCTGGGAGGGCGAGCATGTTTTGGCGCTACTCGCCGCGAACCCACGACCCTCAGATTACGAAGCGCACGCCTTAACGCGCTAGACCATGCCAGGCCCTTCCCAGTAGTCATGTTCTTTTCTGTATGTCTCTGACATGTACATCCATATTTGTAATTCTTGATTTTTTTCACATAAATGTTCAGTAATTCTGTTACAATTTATGACATTATTTCAGGGCCTCTCCTTCCCGTTACACCAAATATGCTCGCCTTTTCAGCCGAGGGTGCGTTATAATGTTACGGTCAATTCCACTATTCGTTGGTAAAAAAGTAGCACAAGAGCTGGCAATGGATGGTGATAACTATCTGCCTTTCCTCTAGTCTTACACTACTAAATTAGGGACGGCTAGCGCAAATAACCCTCGTGTAGCTTTGCGCGAAATTAAAAAAAAACAAAAAAACAATCCCACTATTCCTTGGTAAAATAATAGCCCAAGAATTGTCGGTGGATGATGATTACTAGTTGCCTTCCCTCTAGTCTTACACTACTAAATTAGGGACGATTGGAGTAGATAGCCCTCGTGTAGCTTTAAGCTAAATTTAAAACAAACCAAACCTTTCTTTCACACATTTTACCAAACAACTTTGACGTACATACCATGTTAGGGTTCTTTTCTTCTTTTTTTTTTTTTTGAATTTCCCGCAAATCTACTGTACCAGCTTATTTTAATTTAGCAGTGATAGACTAAAGGGAAAACAGCTGGTGAACACCATCCACCGTCAGCTTTTAGGCTATTCTTTAATCATGTGTGCTTGACCGTCATATTATAACGTTCCTGCGGCTGAAAGGTTTAGCATATTCGGTGAGGATATTCGAACCCGTGACTCACACATTGCGAGTCGAGCGTCCTAACCACCAAGCCATGCTAAGTTATCACATTTTATTAATAAAAAGTAAGTACAGAAATTCAACAAAGAAAAAACGTTTCTAGAGTAGAAACTTTGTATTACTGCTTGATATTTATTAAACTGACGGGCTGCGGATCAAAGGTCCAAATATTCGAGCCCGTGATATGCCACCAAACATTCATAGCAATTTAACTGTTAGCATATATCAAACATGACGTTTAGTACATTAAGGGCAGCGAACGGTGTTGACCAATTGCTCCCTCTTTAATCAAAAGCTAAGAACAAGGAACGACTATGCTCGAACCTTGGGGTCTTTAACCTCGATATTTTCCCATCTGTCTCATAAGGTTCCTTGAGATGACAAGAACAAATTCCAAAGTTAAACTAGCTTTTGACTTTCTTTTTCCATTTCTTTACATCTACCTAAGTCAATGAACAATCTCCTAATTTTTACATAAGTGTATCCTATGTTTTAATGGCTCCCAGTGGCACAGCGGTATGTTTGTAGATTTACAACGCTAGCAGTTGGGTTTTGATACGCATGGTGGACAGATCACAGATAGCTCATTGTGTACTTAAACTTCAATAAAACAAAAAAAATGTGTTTTTATGGAAGTAAGTTAGCTACGTGCTATAACGTATTTCGGAATAAGACGTAAATAAAAACTCTAAGTAACTCGATTATTAGAGCATGTTTATTATATACATAAAACACCATGACTATCTTGTAAAAATATTCAGTGTCTGTCACTGTAAAAACAGTTTGAAATTACTAAAATTTGAGAGCCTGGCATGGCCAAGCGCGTAAGGCGTGCGACTCGTAATCCGAGGGTCGCGGGTTCGCGCCCGCGTCGCGCCAAACATGCTCGCCCTCCCAGCCGTGGGGACGTTATAATGTGACGGTCAATCCCTCTATGCGTTGGTAAAAGAGTAGCCCAAGAGTTGGCGGTGGGTGGTGATGACTAGCTGCCTTCCCTCTATTCTTAGACTGCAAAATTTTGAGTAACTTTGTGCGAAATTCCAAAACAAACAAACAAATTTGAGAACAGGTCATGTTATAAATGAGAACTTTTCTTACACACTTATTGCAGTAATGTTAGTAATATATTTGATAACTCATCTTTTCTTTTCTCTTTCTGTATACATTACGTAGCAAATGAAATTTGTGATTAAAATATTGGGTAGAATAATTTTAAAACAAATAATCAATATCATGGCCCTCAGGACAGTACGTTAAATTACAAATTTCATAAGAAATAAGGACTTCAATACAGAATAGTGATGTTATTTTTCATAAGGTATGAGACACATCAAAACCTCCATTACAGCATAGATTTATTACACTGTCACGAGAAACAAAATGTATTAATTGCTCAGTAAAATGGTTGCTACATCTCAACAAAAGGTCATGTTTAGAAATTAGCACATCACACTGTTTCAGGTTATTCAATATGACTTGGTTTAACACCGTGAAGGTAAACTGGTATATTTTTTTACAAATAAAAGTCAACCGGAAGTCTGAGCTTTTCTTCAAATTTTGATTTTGGGCGAGCATATCGACCATAGCGTTCCAAAGAACAATCTGCATGTGCTGACCTCCAACCAACCACAGCTGAGGACGTTCGAGGCGGGGACGGTGAAGGCTTGACAATACTTGTGTTGTGTGGGGAGACTCCTTGTGCTGGATTGTTCACCTGATAGCCTTCGGAACAACTAGGAACATTTTCTAGTTGATTGAGATCTTCTTTTAACTGTGAACGTATAAACATGTGGACATTTTATTTTTTAAAATACCACAAGGCAAGGTGGTGTGGTATTTGTTATATGTGGTTAGTTTATTGTTTTAAAACAAGAGAAAATAATGTACTGTTTGGTACATGTGGTCAGTTTATAGTTTTAAAAACAAAGCAAAGTGATGTACTGTTAGGTACATGTGGTTAGTTTATTATTTTAAATCAGAAAATGTGATGTACGGTTAGGTAAATGCAGTTAGTTTATTGTTTTAAAACAAGCTAATGTGATTATTGTTAGTTACATGTGGTTAGTTTATTGTTTCAAAACAAGAAAATGTGATGTACTAATAGCTGTAACTTGTAATAAAAAATGTGATGTACTGTTAGTAATATATCATTAAATAATTTTTTAAACATACTAAGGTGCTGTTAGGGCCCTAGCTGAGGTATAGGTTGAACGACCACCCCAATGTTCTAAAAGGTCTACTATCTTTTGATTATTTTAAGTAAACCCTTAACTTTCATGTAAATGACACAAATTCTTTGTGTAAAAGAAAAGTGCCACTATTTGCTTTTGAAAGAAGACACCCATCCTTCTACATACTGTGCTCTTGTGTGGTGGTATATGTAGTTAATATATTCTTTTTAAACAAGGAATGGCGTTGTGCTGTTAGTTACGTGTTTTTAAAGACGAAGCAGCTTTTGTTTTAATGCACAATTGAAAAAACAATACGTGTTTTTAAAGACGAAGCAGCTTTTGTTTTAATGCACATTTGAAGAACAATACGTGTTTTTAAAGACGAAGCAGCTTTTGGTTTAATGCACATTTGAAAAACAATACGTGTTTTTAAAGACGAAGCAGCTTTTGTTTTAATGCACATTTGAAAAACAATACGTGTTTTTAAAGACGAAGCAGCTTTTGTTTTAATGCACAATTGAAGAACAATACGTGTTTTTAAGACAATTCTGGACTTTAAGCATTAGAAAAGTTCATTAAAGCATGAGAACGTTACTGATATTCTAACAAATTAAGAACAGTACTTCTATGTGCATCCAACTAAGCCTCTAACAATTTTCTCTCACCACTATTTGAGGCTTACTGTGGGCATAGTGTTTGGAATTAAAGTATCATTTCATTTAATAACTTTACACGGAACTGCTGTGATTATTTTCAGATGAGATACACTATAAATAAATAATAATAATAACAAAGATTTACAAAAACTTCTGAAACCTCTTTCCAAAAAGTTTTTAAAAAACCCCAGTCTTTCTCCCAGTTCTGGAAAGCGTTTTTCTCCTTCTCGACGCAGTTTCTCCTGTAGAAAGTACATAACAGTTCTAATATTATTCAAAGACAAAACCTAAGTCAAATTTAGTGTAACGTAGATCTAATTATTAAAACTCATAGTTTTTGTACTTTAACAGAAAAATATACGAAAAGATAATACGTCACTACGTCTTCCTATAGTTTCTTAGGTAGTAAGTCGGGAAAGAGCCAATGTGGTATCATACTTCTGTTTCTTAGGCACTCTTTAAACAACTTGCTTTTGTAATTTCCAAACTACGTTTTTGGTACACTCTAAATTGTATACGTATATGTATCAAACTTGTCTGTGATCTACAAACATGTTCTCAGATTCTGACTACGAAACACTCGTCCGGATACTCTCGGAGCCAAAAAAAACAGTGTTTATGTACTCTCTAAGCCATAACATTTAGTTATTTGTAAACAACATATGTTTTGAGATATGCTCTAAACTATACGTATACATTAAATCTGTCTGTAATCTACATACGTGCTTTCAGATTCTGACTAAAAACACATGTGTGAATATTATCTGAGCCCAAAAAAGTGTTTGTGTTCTTTCTAAACTATATACATATTTTAATAATTTCTAAGTAACCTACATTTTGGGATACGCTCTAAACTAATATTTCATATATCAAAACTGTATAATCTACATACACGTTTGGATACAATCAGATGTACTACGTGTATACAACTTCGAACACTCGCCAAATAACAGATACCATTCTAATGTACCCAGGGTCCCCCGCTGGTACAGCGGTAAGTTTACGGATTTAGAACGCCACAATCAGGCGTTGGATTCCCCTCTGTGAACTCAGCACATAGTCCGATGTGGTTTTACTATAAAAAAACACCCACATGTACCTAGGTTCTTCTCCGGGAATTAAAAAAACAACAACCAACAACAAACATTTATACATTCATAAGTGTCGTAAGACAAAAGCCGTTTATAAAATACAGTTTCTAAGTTTACGTTCATATTTTCCTCACCACCGATCGTCCTGAGCAACATAATTATGTCGAGGAATCTCCATTCCTGTTGGTCCTTCAATAATTCTTTGTTTTCTCTGACCGTTTCTCCGTTTACTGTCTTGTTGGAAAAAATTATTTTCCTTGGGTCGTCGAACTGAGACATGTTTTCTCACTCCCGACATTATTATAAACGTCGTTATTTTTCAGCCGACATGGAACTAGGTATGAATCAATGTATTGTACACCACACGGTGGCGCAATATTATCAGTCGTTACCATAGAGACGGTGATAAAACAAAGACGAGAAAGTATAAGATGTTAGTGAAAATTTCAAACCCAGAACATTTTTATGAAACAAAAAAGTAAAATTAACTTACGGCTGTGATATAAACACATGAGTAATATTTACAGTACATTACATAAAATATCACGTGTCCAGTGTTTGCAGTACTTGTTGGAATAAACGCTTATAGGGCCAGTGTTTCAATGTACAACGAATTTAATGTTATATTTAAATGAACTGTTTTTAATATGCAAGTCAACATTTCATATCACTAACACAGCCACAGTCATGGTTCAATGAAATATATAGGAACTACATTTTGAAATTATTTGACGTTAAGTTGGGATGTAATCTAAAATTGATGGTTATTGGGAAGAATTTGAACCAATTCTCATTCCTAAACAAAATACTCATATCTTAGCATTATAAAGATATGTTTGGGTGGTGAGTTTAGAATTTCCAAGACGGAAAAAAAATCTTTCTGTTTAATGGAATTATAAAACGAAGGAATATGGGTCATATTGGGAACCAAACTCATCCAGAAAAAGAACTGCTACAAGTCATACCCCAACTGTGGTAAGTAAAGTACAGTATCTTGTAACAGGTGTAAATAACGAATTCAAGGGTTAGTGACAAATATTGTCCACTTGCCGCAAGCATGCAACATAATCAAGAAGTACTGTGTCTTGAAACGAGGCCAACAGGGCACAGGTTCACCAAGATAAATCTTCCAGTCATGCCTCCATTTCAGCCGTTTACATATCAATCAGCTAATGATTGAAAGGTGTACATAATTACATGCTATTCCCTACGAAGACATACTGGTCAAGTTGCCAGAAGCAGCGCTTATAAATTTATGTGCGTTCCTACTGTTGAAACGGACTCTTGGCAAAAGGTCATTTTCGTAAACTTAAGGGATTATATAAATCTCGCAGAAAGGAGTGATGTATTTTGGACATGACAGCCTTTTGATGGAGTTTTGTGTAATGACGTGGGGGCGTTATAATATAACGGTCACTCCCACTATTCCTTGGTAAAAGAGTAGCCCGAGAGTTAGCGGTGGGTGGTAATGACTAGCTGCCTTCCCTCTAGTCTTACACTGCTAAAATAGGGACGGCTAGCACAGATAGCCCTCGAGTAGCTTTGTGAGAAATTCAAAAAGAAACAATCATTCTTAGAACTTTTTTTGCTCATAAGTCTGGAAACAGCAACAAAAGCAAAAGTGACCTTTTTTAGCTTTAACTTATTGTTCTGGTTCGACAGTTTTGACAGACCGAGTCGAACATGTTTAACTTGAAAGTTTGCATGTAGGCACTCCTTAGTGTCATGGTTGTTACTTCGATAAACAGTAGATCGCATGGCCTGTTTTCTGATATTATATACGGACAATTCCTGCAAAAAAAAACAACACCCACACACTAAGAATTACCCACTACTTTCTGCTAAATAGTAGCAATTCCTCTATTTACATACAAAAATAAATATAATAAAGCCAATTCTTGAGGAAGTTAAACAGTTCTAAATTTCACCTTGGCAAAAAAGAATATGGATGATTTTGCCACAGCAATCTGTATTGAAGAAAATCATATCCTGATAAAAATATTATGAGTTTTGATTTATATATTCTCACCAATGAAAATCATCAAGCCAAGAATTTCGTTTTCTCATCCTTAAGCTATTCCCTTTTGGTATTCAACACGCTTAAAGCTATTAAAAACCTTTAAAGCATGTAAAAAATTACGTAGAGAAATGTTTTGAAGAAAGAATAATATTGTTTAATTTGAATAACAACAAGCTATTCAAAGTAAAATATTTTGAAAAGGTTTACCCTTGTTTACAACAGTCATAAAATTGGATTAAAGAACCCTAACCAATGTTACCAGTTTTGAAATTTTAATTAATTACTGCTATATAAACTAAATTTCCAAATGAAATACAAATAACCTGGAGGATTTTATTTTCATGTAAATCAGTATTTTGAAGTTTCGATCTTTCATTGATTTGTTGTAAAGAAAAGTTTTTATTAAAGGCAAAACGTGATTCATAAACTTTAAATTACTTGCCATGCTTCTAAACTCAATGAAATATTTAACTGCTTAGTTAGTTTTATTTGGAAAATGAACGCTTATCGTGAGTTATCATTCCAATTAATTCGTCGTCACAGTACCAGAATATATTAAGTGATCAAGTTACCATATAAATCAAGATACTTGGATTTCATTTGATGGATATTTCGAATTAATATGTAATAATACACTTGATAATAATGCCGCTATTAATCCAATAAAATAATACCAATAATAAAATTAATGTTGTATACTTTCGTCGAAGACGAAAAAAAAAGCAATTATTTAGATGAGCACCAATAATCTCTCAAATGTATAATTTTTCAACAATTGTCAATAGGAAGCGCTCACAACCTTAAACTACTATGAAAGGACAATCACAACAATTGTCAGCTTGATTACAGCTCTTTCGTTTCAAATATTCTGAAACTTTTTGTAAAGACGACAGGTTTGGTTTGTTTTGAATTTTGCGCAAAGCTATTCGAGGGCTATCTTCACTAGCCGTCCCTAATATAGCAGTGTAAGACTAGAGGGAAGGCAGCTAGTCATCACCACTCACCGCCAACTCTTGGGCTACTTTATACCAAAGAATAGTGGGATTGGTCGTGACATTATAACGTCCCCAAGGCTGAAAGGGCGAGCATGTTTGGTGTGACGGGGTAAAGATGTCAGAGATAAAACGATATAAAAAAAAGTTTATTAAACTCGTAATAAAAATTTTATTCAAAACGCAAAAAAAGGGAAAACATCTTAAACCATATTTTCTCCCTTTTTTTCACCACCGATATTTCTTTAGAATTTTGAGCCGACGGTAGACCAGTGATTGAAGCGCTAGGCTGCAGATCGACAAATCTGAAGCCCTAGTAGTGTTTGAGCTATGGGTGAATTTTAAAAGTGACAGTAAATTCCACTATTGTGGTTCAAAAAGCTGAACAAAGCCCAAATGGTGGTAGGTACTGCTAGTTCGCTGCCTTCTTTTGTTGTATAGTTTAAGATTACGAGCAGCTATAACTGAAACTTATGGTTCTTTGATCAGATCTTTTAATTCACATGCGCATAAGTTGTTGTTCTGTTTTCATATATATTTATTCTTAAAAATTGGTAATTTGGGTAAGAAAAGACGCTACAGAAGATAAATACATATATAAGGATAATCGAAATTATATTACAATTAAGTCTTTGAATTTTAAAAAAAACACTAACATGAAAATATATGAAAGTAATGATCAGAAGTTTAAAACAACAAAAATGTGACTAACGCTATGTCATAATCTTTTGAATTCTGAAGTTTTAAGGTCAACACTAGGCAACACTCGTTTCAGAAACAAAGACGAATGAAACATATTTTAATATTTGTCTCCTGGTTAACAAAAATGCTGGATTTCTTTATATATATATATATATATAGAGAGAGAAACACATACAATTTATAAAAAACACAAAATTTCTTTACCTTCGGTAAGATGTTAACTGTCGAAAAGTAATCATGAATATCTTTGTATGAAAATTCTGAACAGTTAAACCTATTGTTTGCTGTTTTCTTGGGGCAAAATTGCACAATGAGCTATCTGCATTGTCCACCACGGAGAATCATACCTCTGATATTTTGTATTCTAGGTCCGTAGACTTAACATTGACTAAATGGGAAACTAGTTAAAACCAGAGCATTTTATAAAAATGTTCTAAATGTTGTATGTGTTACAGTGGAGTGTGCCCCCCAGTGACTCAGCGGTTTGTCTGCGTACCTACAACTCTAAAAACCGGGTTTCGATACCCGTGGTGAGCAGAGCACAGATAGCCCATTGTGTAGCTTTGTGTTTAATTCAAAACAACAACAACAGTGGAGTGTTTAGTGATAACAAAGAAAACTAATATGATTGGGAAAAACTGGCACAATAGCAACAGTACTGGTAAAAACTGTTCCAATTATAGTCAGTATTTTGTCAAATACTGAATATAAAGCGCATTAATCTTAGGGGATGGATGAAAGTGACGTCATTTTTATGTCTTCCCCGCCCCTTAGATTTTGAAATATTGGTAGGAACTTTTCTATTATTACTACCAGAGCTACTGTTTCCTTGTATTCCTGTCCTGAACTGGATGACGATTTCTTATTTGCAAAACGAGATTACTCATAAAGGTAAGGTATAGAAAAATTGTTGCAAAGAGCAGTAAGTGCAAAACACAACGAGCTGACCCATTTTTACTCGAAGTTCTTGAAAAGGAATGACAAGCGGCTGATTGATCTCAGGACAAGGTATGGGATAGGAGAGTCATGCACGTGCTGTCTTACAAAATTCATTGCACCCCACCTCCACATAGACACCTGTAAATACAAAGTATTGTCCAGACAGAAGGCAAGTGACTTTATGGTTAAGTTACCACGTGACGTCTCGTCTGCAACTATTTGACACATGATTACAATCAGTCCAATAAGTAAGATAATGACCTTGAGGAGGACCTCAATACTAAACTAACAATCAACTATGTTATTATTGACAATTACAATTCAGAACATATGACTTATTACAAGACTGCGAAGAAAATTTCGTTCATTTTAAACACCAACAAAAGTAATTTATTATAATAATGATGATAGACCTGAGAAACTAAACCATTAAGTTTCCGTGTTTATCTTCAGTGCTTCTAGTGTGGTGAATGTGTCTTTCAGACGCTTATATTTAATTAGGTATACCGAGAAATAAAATAATTTCCAGACAGACATGACAGACGCTTAACATTATCGAGTATCTTCCGAAACAAACAGCACCCTGTGATTCATTCGTAAGTTTTCGATGGTTCACAAAGATAAAAATGGATGTAGGTCTTGTAGTGGACTCAACATAGATAGCTCATTGTATAGCTTTGTATCTTTTTAAGGCTACTGACTTACAACTCTAGAAATAAACAAGCTTAAATCTTTCAGACTGTCTAGCCTTTTTTATTATTTGACCCTTCCAACCGTCTATTATATTGTGCAAATCGCTTTTTGTTGGTTGATTGTTATATTAAGGGTAATGATAAATATATATAAAGTGCTTTCTTTCTTTTAAGACAGACTCTTCTTGCATATCCTCTATGATAAATAAAACAGAACAAAAAGGAGGTTAGGAACCATTGCCATCAACAGTTACTATGAAGAATATGCCTAGCGTATTTTAACAGCCACGTGTATCTTACATCAACAGCACTTGGATAAGAAACGATCAAAGTTACCAATTAACGCTGCCTCACTTTTATTACTTTTAGTACATTAACTAACAACAATATTAGGTTACTAGCTGGAATACCCGCAAATTCCTAATTAATGAAAGGTTATGTTAGGATATGAAAGTTGCTTCCCTTGTACGCAATAGTAAATAAACCTAAAAATACCCATAAGAACTTCAAAACATAAAATTTGAAAGCACAGCTTTGCATACTTATCCCCGTGAATTTAATGAATCTTCACATCAAATCTGGCAAAGATCTATCTACAGGAGGTGAGGTAGAGGAAAAAATCTTAAATAAACCCATAAAAACCGCGAAATGCAAAATTAAAACCTGAAAATTTGTATGTACCCCCGAATGGATCTACTAAACCTTCATACCAACTTTGATGAGGATCCGTCCACATCTCGCGAATTAGTTACATAGACATACCACAAATAACAAATAATACTATCATATATATTGTTGCTAATTAACATGACCAACAGTCGTTACTGGAACATAGTGTTACCAAAACTCACTGACTTTTATATATATTAGAAGTCGTTAAACTAACTGATTTTTACAATAATTATTCTATGAATACACCACGAATTCATTTAATGAATTATCTTAATATTGATTGGCTCACAAAGAAATTTACGGATCTTTGACTACCTCAACTTCACTTTCCTGCCTGTTTTTGGTCAAGCTTGATTTCGACATTTTTTTATACTTCAGTCAGCTATGAAATGTGAGGTTAGAGTATACTATGGGATGTGAGTAGTAGTAGTCATATTTGACGGGCTATACGCTAGTCTAGAATAATAAGACAGACATACACAAGGTATATGATATGGATATTTTCTTTTATGCATGGGAATGTGTGCATGAGTGCGTGTGTTAGCATGTGCACATGGTGAGGTAAGAAGTGAGCGTATAACAAGCTTTAAATATTTGTTAGAAACAAATAATTTTGTAAGCAAAATATATATCTCATAAAAATATCCTAAAAAGTTGATTTTTATATCGAGATTTATTAATTATCGAAACTTGTTGAAGAAATATTAATCATTGTTTTGTTAAAATATATCGTAAGTGTGTTTTTTCTTATAGCAATGCCATATCGGGCTATCCGCTGAATCCACCGAGGGGAATCAAACCCCTCATGTTAGCGTTATAAATCCGTTGAATTACCACTGTACCAGCAAGGGAGAAATTATAATGTGTCTAAACGGATGAGAACTTAGCACGCAGTCATTTCAAGTTATGTGCATAAAATAATAATGCGTACAAAAAAACGTCATAAACGGAAAGGTTTGCGTTTTATCTTTGTTCTTATTTTAAGTTAACTAGATATAAGGTATAAGGTTGATATGTTTTGTGGTTGTAGACAATACTCGCTGTGTCAAAAGTAAGTAATATAAAATAAAGTTCATAAATTGTCTTTTGGAAAAAAAATTGTGATTTTGCCAGCTATTTTATTTTTTCCATTTTTACCACCTTATCATACAAATGTGAGCTTGGCAACATGTTTTTTTGGACCGAATCATCTTACAAAGCCACGTCTTGCATCTTTTGTGGATTGTTGGCTAGTCTAAGAAATGTAATTTTATCAGAATAATCAACCTATCTATGTTTCTGTACTAATAGTATTCCTCAGTATTCCACATCTGTTTAAAGTTTTATAAGATCCATTTTACCACAACAACCAATGTTTATATTGCGATAGTGATTCCTAACGTTTCACAATTTCTTAATGGTGAATATTGGTCATTTTGTTAATGACAGCCAACATGTGTTTCTCTTTCCATGGTGATAAGACGGATTTTCTAGTCAGCTATGTTCTCACAGTTAAAATTAAAGGGGCTTTAAGCTCAAGCCTACAGAATGTTAAGTTTACTTGTGCAGTGAATACTGACTCCAAAATGACTCATTAATTACAAGGGAGCATTTCATGACTTTTCCTATAATGCCTCAAACGAATAACACTTTACTAAACCTGACGTTCTCTCCCACGTACCTGCAGCAATAGACTAATATAAAATCGTCAGAGGGGCAAAGCGCAACACTGGTGTCGAATTATTACATTATTATAGTTATATGTATTTGTTTGTTAATATTTTTTTTATTAAACCATGAACAGGTTTCAGTGTCAGTTTATATTTTCATCATATTTGAAAAATATATTTTGAAAAATTGTAAATCCTAATATAAATGTTTTGACACTAACGTGTTATTATAATTTTTTATTACTATTATTATTTCTTGTAACGTTGATCATTTGAAAATATAAACGATTTCGCTAAGTTTTCAATCAACACCATCAGATGTCTCTGCAACGTGGAAGTTGAGCGTCGAAGGATCAAAGCGACTTTTGACGTGTAAAATCTCATTATTTATGTAAGCTAAAGAACTTCAGCGGTAATTTTGGGTAACCTGAAAAAGGTCTTAATTGGAGGAGTTTTTATTAGAAAATTTAACATCATAATAAAATGCTACACGATAACACCAGGTTAAAACATTGTCAGTTTTATACTTATTCTACACCAGGTTAAAACATTGTCAGTTTCATACTTATTCTACACCAGGTTAAAACATTGTCAGTTTCATACTTATTCTACACCAGGTTAAAACATTGTCAGTTTAATACTTATTCTACACCAGGTTAAAACATTGTCAGTTTCATACTTATTCTTAAAATACTAATTATCTTCCATTTAGTTACATATGAGTATAATAAAAATCGATTTACTGTTAGAATTAATAGCTTCATATTTAACTCTGGCGAGTTTGGAATTATTGTTTTAATGAAATTGATATTCTTACGCGACTGAAAAACACAGCAGATAAAACATTTTTAGTTTTTGGGTTTTTTTTCTTTCTCTTTGATAACAGTGAATGCCAGATCATAACTATTTCTGAATTAATAAACTAATTTGTCTCCCGCTGTTATAGCGGTAAATCTACGAATTTACCTCGCTAAAATCAGGAGTTCGATTCCCCTCGGTGGACTCAGCAGATAGCCCAATGTGGCTTTGCTATAAGAAAATACACACACACAAAAAAAACTAATTTTGTACAACTCAGTCGTATTCGTGAGGAAAATATTGAAATGCTTTACTTTATTAAACATACATAACTGCTGAAGTGTTATAAAAAGTTTTACTATGTTTAACGGATGATACTTCACTGCATTTCAAGTTAACTCTATATTAAATGGTGCCTGTAATTTTTTCCTTCACTTCCAAGACCACTGTGCTAACTTTGACACATTTTTTTTGCTCTATATAAATTGCTCTCATCTATTTCTCGTAAAGCTAATTCGAATATTAACTAAATGGTATTAAAGAGCAATCAAAACTTAAAAAAAAAAACAATATGTATTGAAAGACATAAGAATAACATATGGATACAGTGGTTAAGTTCCTGAACAAATGTTTGTAATTTCTTCAGCATTTATAGAAAAGAGAATACCTAATCAAGTCACTAAATGTTATTTAACTTCTTCATGTTTTCTCTAGAATCTACAGAAATGAGAACATATAAACCAGTAGACATTATTTAATATTTGTTTGTGATTTTATAGAAATATATAAAAAAATATTAATGTATGAAGATGGTCAACATCATTTTGCATTTGATTACAGTTTTTATATTTTTGTAATTTATATTTTTTAATTAGAGTCTCTAGTGGTTAATTTTTTTCTGCTGTTTTGAATTAAGCACAAAGCTATACAATGGGCTATCTGTGCTATCGGGTATCGAAACCCCGATTTTAGGGTTGTAAGTCCGCAGAGATTTCACTGAGCCACTGGGGGGCCTGCCGTTTGGTATTTACTTCTCTTGCTTTTACCACTTCTACTGGCTCCTAACCAATTAGAAAATAGTTTTACATGCCTCGTATCTTTCAGCACGTATTGTGGAGTGCAACTACGTTTCATTATGTAAACTTCGATTGATTTTTTTAATGACTAGAAATTTAAACTTAATTTTTTGTACCGTTTCATTGAAATGTTCGTATGATAAAAGTATATTTCTAGTCTTTAAATACATTTTTAAAATTAAATTGACTCGTTTTCTCCCCTTTCGTCGTAAACTTTTTTCCAAATTAAGTTCTCTTACTTTTAAAGTTGTTTTTTCACACTCTGAATGCTCGGCGTTTAATCTGTTATACAGAATACTATCCTGGCTCCGAATCTTTACAAACATTCAAATCGTTCTTTGTAATTTTTACGTCTTCATTGCTTATTTCTTTACTCCTTGTCGTTATAAATATTCAAGTCTCTTTGTACTTTTTGTGCAATCAGCAATTCTTAATTCGTTCTGTATTCTGTGTCTTTACAAATATTTAAATAATTCTTTTTACTTTCGCCCATTTGTAATTCTTTCTTCGTTCAAAGTCTTTACAAATATCCAAACCTCTGTCTTTGTACTTTTGAAAGGAACTTCTTCGTGTTTTTGCTCCGTATTTTTAAAAATCGTCAGATAATTATATTTTTTTATTAATTGTACTTTTATATTTTTAACTGTTAGGTGGTTATTTCTGTAAACATGTACCACTAACTTTAGGCTCAAACTGTCACAAATTTAAATAAAACGTCAAACTTACTTGATGGTTGATATAAAAAGTCATTATATCAAGGTTAAAAAACTTGATATCATAATGGTGCATATTTGTAGAAAAAAAATCTAACAAAGCACTTCGTGTTCCAATAATTTGGACACTTTGAACACTTTGGCATTGCCACATATATAATATAAAGGACCGTTATTTTGAAGAAAATATTTGACGTTGTTTTGTTAGAAAACGAAAAATACATAACATTTCAGGAGAAAATATTGATTTTTAAAATTATCAGAAAAGCGTTCAGGTTTATAGAATAAACGTTTGAAATAAATACTCTAAAAGCAGGGTCCAATATATTTAAAAGTATTAACGGTAATGGTTCTGTAATATTCTTCAAGTTAGGTTATTCAGAGACTTCTAAGATCAAATCACTTAAAAACTGCAACTATCTGAGAACATTTAAAGTCAGATCCTTCCCACACCTTTGAGAAACTATGGGAATCGAAAAGTTTGAAGATACTTTGAAAGCACATTCAATGTTAAATTCAGAATACTAAATAACTTTTAAAACCTTGAATAAAAGGCCTGTAATATGCTTATAACGATTGCACTTGTGAGTAAATCATAGACATTTTAATTATAAGTATATTTTAAACTTTCAGAGAAACACAGATTAATAGTCAAGCATAATTATTTTAAACTTTCAGAGAAACACAGATTAATAGTCAAGCATAATTAGAGAGAAAAACAAAGATGTAAGTAGACTATGAGAATATATACGGATAGCGAGCAGTAACAACAAACATTTTTTACTGGTTCCTAATGGGAAATATAAGTTTACTTTATACAATATGTGAATGATATTTTAAATTCTAGCTAATAGAACAATACTTTTACTTCTGTACAGTGGAAATAGTCTGACCAGAAGTGTGGATACTGTATGTTAAAACGAGAAGGAATTTACTGTACTTGTGGAACCATGGTTTTTAAACATATCTTGCTGATGCCAAAGACTTTTTATCCTTTCTGTTTAGACAGAAGTTATTCGTTCTGTCTGGGATATGTATTTATGTATTATGGTCTACCTTAACACAGGGAGAATACATACTAACTAAAATTCTAAGCGAGAGTCTGTTGAACTGCTAGATTCACATAATATATTTTATGTTCTAGCTGTTGGTGAAACCATTCAACTTCCATTAAACCTGCTTATTGAAAGAATGGAACAAGACAATAGAAAAGTATATATCTAAAAATGCAAAATATTTGTTCACTTAACACAGTAGATCATCTATTGAATCAACGTCATGCTTGTTCTGAGCTCAGACGACGGTTTCTGCGTCGAAAGACATTTACATATTAATCACTGCATTAGTTTGTCTCGCGTCAGAAACAATTCATAGCAGCAAAACATAAGATAAGCGTTTTATATTTCACTTTTAACAGAGAATGTATTGTTCAAACACCAGTGAAATAGCCTAACGCAGGGTTGTATGACTAAGAAACATCATACTTTAGATTTAATAGAGTTACTGCGTTATGTCGCAGCTTAAATACATTTTTAACGTCATCTGCACGCCCATTAGAATTATTTACTGAGCAATTTCTTAGCCAGTACGTGTTCTTATATCATGCAATAATTGTTCTGCATATGTGAGCTTCTGGCACATAAATACATGGAGGCTTCAACATAATCATATGTTGTGCGTATTCCAGAAGGAACACGTGACGAAGCAAATTGACTCTATTCGACGAATAAAATGAAAAATTTTCATTTTGGTCGTGCTAATTTGGTATTCTTAGGTTCGCTGATTTACAGTCGTGTAATAGGGTAGGATACACAAGATAACAAAAGGTTCGACATAAAATTTGTTGAAGAATTGAAATGAATTCTCTTGATTTTGATCGTGCAAGAGGCTACACCGTTTGAAACAGAGAGAAACAATATTTATTTAATACATAAACACACTCAAAATGACGAATGTATGAAAAATGACAGTACTTTTACAAGAGATTGTGAGACTCTCAGAAACATCTTGTAATACAAGTCTGTAAATCTGTTTCATATGAACAACTTAAATGTATACAGAGTTCTATATTAATATTCATTCTAGGGCACTTATATTACCCACACCATTGTTAACCGTTCAAATCTTAAAAACAAAGAAAGATGTACCTTGACAATGTCACCTGACCCACGAGTGATAAAATGATAGCCATATTTACATAATGTGTTCCAGGTTATAGCAGTCATTATATCGAGATGTGCACGTGATACTATAAGTGAATGATCCAGAAGAGCAAAGGGATTTAGCTACCTCATTGAATAAAATTCTTCATTAAATCTACGTGTACTTATTTGCATGAAAACAAAGGCAGTATAAAATACCTCCTATGATTGCATGCTACGTATAGTCTCTTCTCTTTGCTTTACGACCATCCTTACTCATCTATAATCCTAATATTTATACCCTAGAGAAACTCGCTTACACGATGGTCAACAACCTAGTGCAGCTTTACTATCGCACTGCAAAGTACGTACACAATAACACGTACATTTTAAAACAAGAAACATAATGAAATATTTTGAATCTAAACACTAATTTAAAATAAGATACATCACAGTAACATAGCTCTTCAGAAACCAAATTAAAGTATAAAATGAAGCATATCGTTTAAAATTTCAAAGTAAAACAAGCAACCCCTTCTTAATAACAAACCAGAAATACTTGATGAAAGTAAAAGAGGTTTAATTCCATATTTTATATTAATCCTTAGATGAAAAGACTTGGCATCTTTTGGTGGTTAGGGAAGTCGATTCGCATTCTTCGGGCCGCGAGTTCGAATCCACGTCAACAAACATACTTATCCTTTAGTCGTGGGGGCGTTATTATGTTATCGTCAATCCCACTATTCTTTGATAGAAAAGTGACCAAATAGTTGGCTGTAGGTGGTATTGAAGGAAGGTGCCTTTCTTCCCTATAATCTATCACAACTTAATTAGGAACAACTAGCTTAGTTATTTCTCGTGCAGCTTTGCGTGAAATTCAAAATACATCAAACCTTTAATGAAACAATATCAAATAAAATAGTAGATATTATACTTAAGTTATACGCCTTTCTCAATACTCATGACCTGAAGCTGTAATATTACAAATTAATTTTGCTCACTTCTTTTGACACGAAGCTGTAATGTTGGAAGCTACTGTTTCACAATATTTATGGTTCTAATCTCTAATGTTAAAAGCTTGTCTTTCTCAATGGTCATAACCTAAAACTCCAATAGTACAAGCTGTTGGTTCTCAATAATTATGCTCCAAAACTTTAATATTATAAAGTACTGTTTTTCAGTACTCGTGACTCGAAACTCTAATATCACATGATACTGTTTCTCGAGACCCATAGTCTGAAACTATAATATCACATGATACTGTTTCTCGAGACCCATAGTCTGAAACTCTAATATCACATGATACTGTTTCTCGAGACCCATAGTCTGAAACTCTAATATCACATGATACTGTTTCTCGAGACCCATAGTCTGAAACTATAATATCACATGATACTGTTTCTCGAGACCCATAGTCTGAAACTATAATATCACAAATTACTGTTTCTCGAGACCCATAGTCTGAAACTATAATATCACAAATTACTGTTTCTCGAGACCCATAGTCTGAAACTATAATATCACAAATTACTGTTTCTCATTTTTGAAGTAATTATTAAGTGAAAACTTTCGTGTGAATACAAAAACTATCTTCGAATATACGTCCCTAATTTCGAACTAATATATCACAGAAAAATGGCAGCTATTCAGTACTTACCCACCACCTATTCTGGGCTACTCCTGATTGAATTGTGGGATTTAACTGTCATTGTTATAACTCACAGCTCTAAAGCTCTATATGGATGTGTAAATTCCTAGGTAACGCCTGGCCTCAAAAGTAAGTAATTTTTAAGAACAAGTGAATAAATCACGAAAGCTGTAGGACGTTTAGTTTTGAGTACAAAGAGTTTGTTTACTTACTGCTAAAAATCAGTTGAACATAATTATTTTTATAATAGAATAGAATATTGTCAGAGCAGACATGTATGCTAGGTGATATACAGTTTATGACAATTTTCATTAACGTACATAAATTGAGATAGTGCTGTGGCATAATAAAAGGGGGAGAGTAAATAACATTTTTTTTGGTGATTGGTTTCAAGGCTGGGTAGACGCTATAAGAATTAAACAGGCAAAGAAGTTATTTCTTAAAAGAGTTGTGAATAAACGATATATTCCTAAGTGCGAAAAGGGATAAAATACATATTATCCTTCAAGTGAGAAGAGATTAAACGACATACCTCTGAAACAAGAAGGTAAAAGGCATAGTCTACAATCAAAAAGAGGGTAAAATACATATCCTTCAAATTAAAAGTGTGTAAAATACGTATCCTCCAAGTGAAAAAGAGGGTAAACGACATACCTTCGAAATGAGAAGAGGGTAAAAGACATATTCTCCAAACCAGACGAAGGTAAACGACAAGAGGGTAAGTTGCCTAAATTACTCTTGTATACACCACTTCAACTTATGTGTAATATGTTAGCAAAAGAAACTGTAAGCAGGACACACCTTACGTCGAAATAAAAAAGTGCATTTTAACTTCCGTAGAATAAGATGACGACAACATGTTGTCCTATACACAACAAATAAACCAGTAACCTGTGAGGCTTTACGTTTCACCCTGAGTGCTAATTAAGTATTAATCTTCGACGTATCTGAGTGAAATGAGAAAATAAAATCTTGCGAAAAAAAGATGAGTCCAAACAACATATTTGATCTCCAAAAGAAAGTAAAAGGAGGAACATTAACAATAACCTGGGAATTCAGGTCATGAATTGATCCTGGTGGGAAGCAAACTGTAATCAATGACTACTCCTAACGTTAGACTTTACAACTAAAAATCAAGATCTACCTATTCAGCTATTACAAAAGTTCTGCCGATACAGAAGAAATAAGGACGATGTTGGGGAGATACCCTTTGAACTTGTATACAGGAAACTAGTTAAAAGAGGGTCACTAACGTTTACGGCCAATAATTTTAAGCCTGACAACATAGGCTAACAATAAATCAGCTGAAACCATTCTCGCCTGTATTTGGGTGTTTGGAACCTGGTTAAGCCATACTGTCTGATGGTTAAACTCCGGTAGTGAATTATGGGACATGTTTTCTGTGCTCAATGGTCCACGCTTTCGAATGAAAATTAGCAGTCACTGAAATCAAAGTAGGATGTGAGGAGCACGAGCGAGTGGTTGAAAGGGTGACAAATCATGCTGGTCATTTTCTTGCCCATCTGCGATTTTTTTTGGTCCAGTTATTCTTCATGTTTTATTACTTTCGTTTTTCTTGTTATAACTTGAAGAAGGAAAACCTAAGCCTAACACGAAATGATCCTTTAAGAATAGAATAAATTCATGAGATTTTCGGTATGTATAAAAAAAAAAAATTAAGTAAACAGTGTTGGTGAAGATCCGTCAAAAGATTTCGCACGTATCGTGAGATAAATAACGAATAGAAGAGAATATGAATTTTACTGCATAGGCCTCTAATGCATAGGACAGACGGGGCACGTGCCCTTCATACTTCTTCTGGTTAATGTACATACTATATTTTTAAGAACTCTGTTAAATTGACTTACCTTCCTCCAACTTTCTAACAAAGTTGGACAATCATGTTTGGCTAGAATGTTTTTATGATATATCTTATCCAGTAATAATAGACAAAAAGATATTACCTAATATGTTATAAAAATATACTTTAACAATAAAAGTTATTTAAAATGTACACAAAGTTTTACTGTTTCAGTTAACATCGTAACTTAAACTACCTGGGGGAAATATTAATATGATCCTTTTTCTTTCAGTTGTTAACAAAAAAAACAACAACCGCGATTTAGTTTGATGGTTAGAGGGACTCATTTATCTTAGTTTTTAAGGTTATTGATCTATATTCCAGAAGTTCGATGAACTTCAGTATGGTTGCAAAAGCAAAAGTATTACAATTAATTTATTGTGATGTAGGAACATTTTATGTATATTTTTAATAGCTGTAAAATATATTGTTTTTTAATTATATATTTATTATTATTATCATCATTATTATTTATTATTATTTGTTACAATTTAGAACAGTAAATGTTGTGATCAGTCAGGATTTGTCCCTCGCTGGTACAGCGGAAAGTCTACGGATTTACCACGTTAAAATCAGGGGTTCGATTCCTCTCGTTGGACTCAGCAGACTGCCCGACGTGACTTTGCTGTAAGAAAACACACACACACAGGGGCACGATTATAGCTTACAGACGTTGGTTGATCTTGGTTTATTATTAGTCGTAGATATTTGGTTCAACACGAGAATTTCAAGACTACGACCATTTGTCTTCTTCACTTTGTTTCTTCGGGAGCTTCACTTGATCTTGCTTCAGTTATTTTAATTTTTACCATCTTTCCTGATAAGAGTTTGTTTGTTTTTGAATTTCGCACAAAGCTACTTGAGGGCTATCTGTGCTAGCCGTCCCTAAGTTAGCAGTGTAAGACAAGAGGGAAGGCAGTTAGTCATCACCACCCACCGCCAAGTCTTGGGCTACTCTTTTACTAAGGAATAGTGGGATTGAGCGTAACATTATAACGTCCCCACGGCTGAAAGGGCGAGCATGTTTGGTGCGACCGGGATTCGAATCCGCGACTCTCAGATTACGAGTCGAACGCTTTAACTCACCTGGCCATGCCGAGCCTCCTGTTAAGAGACGGTTTCTTTCTTAAAATTAACATTAAATCCCGACTCAAATAGGATTTGAAAGCCTGAAAGTCGAGCGCTGTAACTAGTAGTCCATTCTGAGATCTAGTGATTAAAACTCAACTTTAACAAATGTTAATTTAGAATATCGTGGTATTCGTATCTTATTTGCACTAAAAATGACCGATTTCATTTGAAGTTTGGACACTCGAACTACTAAGGCAGTTTGTGAATTAGAAAACATTAATAACAGTGTGTGTGTTTTTTCTTGTAGTAAAGCCCCATCAGGCTATCTGCTGAGCTCACCGAGTGGAATCGAACCCCTGATTTTAGCGTTGTAAATCCGTAAACTTACCACTCTACTAGCGGGGAGCCGTTAGCAACACACAGTGGTTTTTACATTTTTACATATACGGATACCTGTAGTCAGGGTATGTGTTTTCTTATAGCAAAGCCGCGTCGGGCTATCTGCTGTGTCCACCGACGAGAATCGAACCCCTGATTTTAGCGTTCTAAATCCGAAGACATTCTGCTGTCTCAGGGGAGGACTGTAGTCAGGGAAGGAACGGCCATAACAGTAGTCGGTGCGATCACTAGGCTGGTCCTACTGTTTTAACCAATTACCAGCCCGCTGGACTATTAATATACATACACATAACAATAAATATAAACATAATATACCTAAAATTAATCTTTTTTAAGTTGTTTTCATTCGTCCGCATAAAGTAGTATAGTTTAATTAACGATTGAACTCTCACAAGGGTTTAGGTGGGTCTAATAGCCAAATCATTGGGCCACTCTGACTTCTCTGCTCACCACTGTCTGTGGCGTAAAATTTATAATTTTAATACAGTGGATGAATTCAGTTACTGAACAATCAGTATTAGCTAGTCTGTCAGAAATTTGGTTTATTTATTGATTTAGTAAGCCAATTTTTAAGCTGTGAGATTTTGTTTTTGTTTAGACCTGGTGTTTAACAAGTTATGCTTTCTTTCACGTATATGTGTGATTAATGAAATAAAAACCCTTTAACCCGAGTCCCTGAAAACTGTAAGGGGAAAAATTGAAGAAGAAAGATTCACCTTCTGAAAGCGCTCGGGTTATATGAATTTTTATATCATTTTTATAAAGACTTCTGAAACATATGTATTTCTCTAACTTCTTTGTTTTTCACGCAGAAGTTCTCTACAGCATCGACCTGAAAATGGTTGAGAAAATTTTCTAGTGAATGTAACTTTCACAGTAGTCTTTGTTGTTGTGAGTTCAGACAATACCATAGCTGCTTCAATACTGCTGGTGTTCCGTGATCGTGCTGAGTATATATATATATATATACAAAGAAAATTAACAAAACACAGTACAAAAATATCTCAAATATTTTATACATGTCTATTTTAATGGTCTTAAATGATATCGTGTTGTTTATTATATGTGTATATTTCACAACAGTAAAAGCAATAACAATAAAGATGTTTGGTTTGGTTTTGGAATTTCGCACGAAGCTACTCGAGGACTATCTGTGCTAGCCGTCCCTAATTTAGCAGTGTAAGACTAGAGGAAAGGCAGCTAGTCATCACCACCCACCGCCAACTCTTGGGCTACTCTTTTACCAACGAATAGTGGGATTGACTGTCACATTATAACGCCCCCACAACTAAAAGGGCGAGAATGTTTGGCGCGACTCGGGCGCGAACCCGCGACCCTCAGATTACGAAGCGCACGCCTTAACGCGGAAGGCCATGCCAGGCCCAATAATGATGTATCGTGGCGATTAGAATTTGAAGCATCTCATATTTTATCTCGTTATTAAATATTTATTTTTTTTCTCCTAAAATCAAAGTTGCGTTTTTGTCTTTCGAAAGCATCTTTTGTAGTTTTGTCTTCCACATTGAGTTTCTAGCTTTGTAGAAGTTCCTGGCCCGTTCTTCTGTATAGAAAGATCCCTGTGACGTACGATATGAGAAGGAGGTTTTTAGAACATGTAATTGGTGGGATCAATCGAAACGAGATGTGACGAATATTGACAACTTGACAGAGTATTTTCTGATCGGTATGGAAATTATTGTATCAAATAGCATTATGGCCAATAATAAAATAGTAATCCTAAGTCATATTAATTTTGTGTTTATATGTTTTTATCTTTATTAGGGAAAATATTATTTATATTTGAAGAAGGATATAATCGAAAAGTGTTTTTTTTTTCAAAGTGTCAGTTCAGTGTTCCACCAACATGTATTTAAAAATATGCAATTGCGTTTATCTTTGAAAACTTCAAATCTTTAATTGGTAAAATGTATTACGAAATGGAAATATATATAGAGAAATTTATGCATATATGTTCTTACAGTGAACTAGTTAAACCCGTTACTGACCAGTTAGAATTGTGTGAGGAACTTATTACAAATTTTTCTTACCATCATTATTATGTGTTTTGAACAACTTTTATGATTAGTTAGTTCACGATTATGGTTTTACAGGCTTTAGTGGATCTACATTTTTAATATTGCTAGATATTTGAGTAATGCAAGAATATCTTATGTGTGGTTCTTCTCGTGTTTATTGCAAATAGTTTCAAGCGCCTGAATATAACACATCTTCCTTTATTGAGTTCAACTCTCATAATATCACAGAAATTGATGTTCTAAAGACTTTATTTAATACAGTTAAAATTACACGTGATCACCTAATTGAACTAATAAAAGAAAGCACGAACAATGTATGAACATTAGAAATATTTTTTTGAAAACACAATACCATTTCAGTGTACATAATAGTAACAAATTAATTGAATTTTGCAATAACTTTTGCAGGAGGCCATGTTCACTGATCGGTCTAACTTCACTTAAAATATTTTCAATACAAACTCCAAGACAAACGAATATCAAACTTATTTATAAAATTATTTTAAATTCATCAATAATTGATCGATAATAAATGATTGTTTGTTTGTTTGTTTCTGCATTTCGCATTAGCCGTCCCTAATTTAGCAGTGTAAGACTAGCAGGAAGGCAGCTAGTTATCACCACTTACCGCCAACTCTTGGATTACTCATTTGCTAACGAATAGTGGAACTGACCGTTACTTTATAATATTCCTACGGCAGAAAGGGCGAATATGGTTTGTTGTGAGTAGGATTCGAATCCGCGACCCTCAAATTGTGTGTCAAGCGCCCTAACCAACTCTAAATAAATGAATGGTAGAAGAACGCAATAACTCTCACTGTCTAATTCACTGATACGGAACTGAATAATTTCTCAACTGAATACTTCACTTATTCTGATAGTTATATAGTATTCTTATTTCTACACACTATAGAAACTTCTGGGTTACATAGAGACCATAACTTTCGTGAAATTTCTAGATCTTGCGTCATGGCAAGCTTCCTGTAGCAAACAAATATCTGCATTAAAATAGTAAAAACCAGAGCTTACCTAGATTGCTAAGTCTAACAGTACACTAAACTGTCCACTCATTATTCAGGTTTTTTGTGGTTTTATTTTCCAAAGATCATGGTATGCAAATGGATGAGCTCTTGTCCCTTGTCGTTATGTGCTGTTCTGTCACTAGTGGAATTCTCCTTATAGTCGAACGTATTATCTTGCTTCTCTATCCTTCGCGATCCTTTAAAAATTGTCTCGACTGAAACTTGGGCTTTTTATTGGGTTGATTTTCTGCTGGCAATTTCTTTTTTGAAGTTACGTAAGTAGCTGTTTTCTCATTAATGTCTTTCCAAAGATTATTACAGTATATGATCTTTGACTTGGATTGCCTGTCTTCCTTGATTCTGTTGACTATACCAGCGTTCCTTTTCAGTATAAAATATGGCCGCTCCCAGCATACCTATTTAACTTTGAATGGAGTTCGTTCTTTCTTACTATGTCACTTCAATGAAATCCAAGCTGTAGCATTTACATTATAGTGAATTTCATTCTATCACTAACTTATTTTAATTTCTTTCCAGTTAAAGTCATGTTTAACATTAATGATGTTGTTAGGTTGTTCGAAAAATAATGGCGAATTTTAAATTTTAACTTTAATAAGAAATAAAAAATCAAAAGCAGCTTTATTTATCCAAATAAAAACCTAGTGAATCTACGCACTTTTGTCAACGAGAAACAATATTATTTATGCCATGACGATAAAACTCTGAAGTCTTAAAACTTAAAAATTATTTAAAGCCAATCTCTGCCACTGCTCTGTTGTTGAATCTTTTGTCCTGTAAAAAGTGCTTGAAAAACTGGTTGTCTGTGGGAAACAGGTCTGGAAAGTAAGGAGGATGAGGCAGTGTTCCATAGCCCAATTCGTTGAGTTTCTGGAGCGTCATTTGAGCAACGTGTGGCCGAGCATTATCATGAAGCAAGATTGTTCCTCTTCAGTTGACTAATGCTGGCGATTTTTACGCAACTTACTACGCATTACTTTCAATTCTTGACAGTGAACCTCTGTAGTAATATTCTGGCCCTGGTTGAGCAAGCTGTAATTGACAATACCTGTCGCAAACCATCATACAATGACCCTAATCTTCTGTTGTGAAATTTTGCCTTTGGGAAGTGTTTTGGAGCCTCGTGTCGGTTGAGCCATTGCACAGATCGCTTTCTGTTTCGTAAAGGATCCATTTTATGTAGTAGGTGACAATTCGATCAAGAAATGGGTCATTTCTGTTGCGCAAAATTAGCATAGAGCACAGTTCAAAACGGCAATTTTTCTGACTCTCATTGATGAGTTAGTATAAAACCCACTTGTAGAGCTTTCTCACTTTTTCAATTTTGCTCGAGATGGTCCGATTATGAAATTGCCAATATTCAGATCTTGTATCATTTATCGAACAGTTTGACATGGGTTTCTCTCCACTAATGCTGTCAATTGGTCGTTTTTAATTGCAGAAGGATTTCCTCTGCCCTCCTTATTTCTAAAACTCACATATTCATTACAAAAATTTTGAAACCAATGCTGTATGTACTTTCGGAAGTGGTTCCTTTGCCCCATGCTTGGTTCATATTGCGAGTTGTTTGCGATATATTATGACCAAGTTTGAATTCATGCAAAACATGATGCGCAATTTTTTTTCCACCATTAATTATAAGGGTCTGACATATTGGAAATTTAAGTTTTAGAAAAGAATAGAAGTACTAATAAAGAAAAGAAAACTTAGTTTTTCATTGATATATATATGAAGTCTCAAAAAAGAAGAGGTTTCTTATCCCTGTAAATGACTAAAAGTTTAATATAAAACTCTGTCATTATTTTTCGTACAACTTAATTCTTAGTCTCTCTACATAATCTGTATAAGACTGCTGAGTGACTGTCCTGTGAATGACTACAGAAAACATCCAATGGGATTTTAGTTTCTCTTCCAAACATCAGTAGTCATGGCTTGTAGCTTTGTGTACTACTGTTCAATAATTCATAAATAGTAACAAATCTTGATCGTATATTTTCTGATGTTCGTATACATAAATGTATAGTTTATTTAAAGGTTTACGTTTTTATTTTTCTA
This sequence comes from Tachypleus tridentatus, assembly GCF_004210375.1. Lineage (NCBI taxonomy): Eukaryota > Metazoa > Arthropoda > Merostomata > Xiphosura > Limulidae > Tachypleus > Tachypleus tridentatus. Next base: position 34,176,388 of record NC_134836.1, read on the forward strand.
CCAAGCTATAAGCACCTGAGCTTTTATTATTATATTAAGGATATAACACACCTTCGCAAACAAGTTGGTTTAAAGTTCTGTTCTTGATCTGAATGAAGTCCCATGGGTATCTCAAATCTTGAAATAAGTTTATTTACGAGTTTTCCAAAACTTTTATTCTATGTTTAAGTGAAAAGTCTATCACAATCATGATATATTTTTAACACTGTCACTTTGTAATATATAGGCCTGGCATGGCCAAGCGCGTAAGGCGTGCGACTCGTAATCCGAGGATCGCGGGTTCGTGCCCGTGTCGCGCTAAACATGCTCGCCCTCCCAGCCGTGGGGGCGTATAATGTGACGGTCAATCCCACTATTCGTTGGTAAAAGAGTAGCCCAAGAGTTGGCGGTGGGTGGTGATGACTAGCTGCCTTCCCTCTAGTCTTACACTGCTAAATTAGGGACGGCTAGCACAGATAGCCCTCGAGTAGCTTTGTGCGAAACTCCAAAACAAACAAACAAACAAACAATTTGTAATATAGGAGCAAGTGCATCGACAACAGCTCTCTCCAGTCGTGCTTCAGACCTTTTCACCCACAGTATAGTTCTCTCAACTTACACAGAAGCTTAACAGAACCTTGACAAACAACTAAATAGAATCATTTTCTTTGTTTTTCCAGGGTCTTCTTGACACCTACATATGCAGCTGTTGGAAGAATGTGAAGTTGTAGAGAATGTGGAAGTAACAATTATATTTATTATTGCTGTTTAATTGTGTTTTCTAGTGTGGAAGGCATTATGCGAGAATAACAAATAGTAACATACTGCTGTCAGAAGTGGGATTCATCAATTGTTAGGAATTAAAACCCAATAATATCAGTAAAATCCGAGAAGGAAAGTTAGTTGGGTGAAACAGTAAAGTCAGAAAAGAGATTAAGATTTATATTTCGTTCTTATTTTGCCTGTTTTGGATTAGATGATGCTTCAATTAACTCTTACTAGTTATAAATTATGTGGTTCATCGTTTAAGAGTGTAAAATTAATTTCAACATGGGCGAGAATTGAAAATCCTTGCCGAGAAATCATGTGGTAAATAAATATAGAAAATTGAGTAAAACATGTTGTAGCAATTGGAACAAAATGAGATACCTGAAATAAAATTACATTAGATAATTGTTTTTAGTCTTTGGCATGGTGAACATTTAGGAAATGCGAGTGGTTTTTGCCAAGGTTGTCATGGAAACAGTTAGATCCTACTAAGATACAGCTTGAAATAAGATGCTAGAAACTTGAAAATAAACACTTAGAAGTAGAAGGTAAGAGTAAACGCTTCAGAACAGATGGTGAGAAAAAACATTTAAAGCTAAAGCTAGAAGAAAGGGAAAAATAATAAATAATATTAGTTGATGAAGAATTAAAAGCAGGATGATTCTTGTAAGAAAAAGTTAACACATGAAAGAAGCACCCACTTGGAGTCATCTAAGATTTGAGAACGTTATATAGATGTAGTTTTTTTGTGTTTTAAAAAAGTAGCGAAAACAAAGGAATGATAGCCACAGGATACGGTGAACAAATTATTTTCTGCATTACCTGTAAAAGCATTAGAAACATACAATTAGATTGGAAGTACAAAATAATTAAATTATGATATGAAATTAGTTATTTTAGAGACGTATTAATTAAGTCTGGATATTTATTGCAAGAAGCTTAGAGAGTTAGAAAAAAAAAAGGCAAATACGGCCTTTACAAAGTATGGAAAAATGCTGCATGAGGCAGTAGTTAAATGGGTTAACGAATTTAGCTATACTGGATATACTGAATTAATTGCAAATTTGGCATTTCAAGAACAAATGTTGACAAGACTATCAACATAGTTAGTAATTATTTAACAGTTAGAAGGCCAACAAATGCATGTGAGACAGTGAAGTTAGCAGATGAAAATCAAACTAGTGGAACTACTTAACAAAGATAAATAAAACTAAGTCAACGTTCCTCGATATTCCAATGAAGAACCTCTCAGCAGATTGATTTTGTTAACAAGGAGAGAGGTTAAAAACGTTCACCAAATTGTTTACGATGTGACCATGTCAGCTAAGTTCTGCAGCAAACATTTGAAAACTACATAATTAAGAGAAAATATAATATGTTGTATTGAAGTCAAAGATAAAATGTCTAGTATATCAAGTGCTAATGATAGATAAGACTTTCGGATTTTCTTAGTAATGGAGTAGAAGCTGTCGGGTTGAAAAATACATCAGTAACAATAGTAGATGACAAATAGCCAGAGTAACCAGGTAAGAGATGAGATTAGAAAGAAAAACAACCAAGACGAGATGGAATCAACAGTGCTGAATGTATTACGGACAAGAAGGAGATATGTTATTGATTTAGACATAAGGAACATCAGTCGAAAAGTTCATATAGTAGCCAGCATTTGGCCTGTCACTAAGGAATTAGAAGATTACAGTACTCTAGGTCAATAGAAAATAATTGGTGTGAGTGAATTAGTGGCTGCCTCTTTCAGTTCAGCTGGATTGGAAACCACAAGACTCCATCTGGTTATGAAATGTTATAATTTGAAATACGGGAGACAGATAAAAGGTCAGAAGCAAAGGCATCTATTTGGCATAAGCTTAAGAAAAGAGTATAAAAGACAGAAGTTTACCGAAAAGAAAAGAAAGAAAAAAGACTGGGAGATGTGAAAGAGAGCAAATAAACTAAAAGAGGTGAAATAAGAAAGTAATATATCACCAATAAGAAACAGAACCTGTTTCTAAGTCTATTTATTATTCATTGTCAGCAATGAACAATAGTTTGTTATCAGTGATGTCGAGAAAACCCACTAGTAGAGAAATATATATGCAAAAACGGCTCGTTTGGGTTGAGAAAATATTTTACATAGAAGAGCGAACAACTTTTCGACCTTGTTCGCTCTTCTATGTAAAATATTTTCTCAACCCAAACGAGCCGTTTTTGCATATATAATAGTTTGTTATGTTTATATTAGTATGAGTGAATTCCTAATAGTACAAATTAAATATGACTGATGGATGTATGAAATGTAAGCGAAGTACGAGAACAGTACAAACGTAACATTGGCAAACTTATCTATATTTTCAATAACATCGCAATGAACTGAACAACGCAACAGTTAAATGATTTTACTGATTCTTTTACTTACTATCCTGCACTTATGTCTGCACACCACACAACCAAAGCCTCCACTTTTATGAAAAATTTCTAAATGTTGTGTCAACATGACATTAAAAGCTCTCTTTAGCAAACAAATATCTAAATCAAAGGAAAATAAAAATATGCTTTTAATCAAATTGCTTGAAAAACGCTCTTTAAAGCAGCCGCAAGATGGCGAGAAGTTAATTTTCTTCAACTCCTATAGGAATAGAGATAAATCTGCTCCCGAAACTTTCCTACGGGTTACAAAAAAAATCCCTAATTGCAGCATATTCTTCCCATGAGTTTGCACATGTTTTGAATCCTTAAGCACATATAGAAATGAGCATTTTACTTCTTTTGCTCACAATTTTAAATTGCGAGTTGTATGACCTGTATTAATACACAATTTGAATAAATTAATGCAAAGAGTTTTAAAGTGCTTTGAAGAACAAGAAAGATCTTACAATACATATCTTAAAGTCAAGTTTTTTATATCTTTCTAGGTAACAGCATATAACTGGAAACCACGATGTTTAATTATGATAGCTTTTTTGATTTTTTGTGTGAATATTTGAAACCAAAACCAGATATGCTTACAGCTTTATTATGTTTATTTGTAGTTACGCACAAAGCTGCACAGTGACCTGTTTGTGTTCTGCTTACCACAAGTATCAAAACCCGATTCATAGTTGTATAAGTCCGCAGACGTATTGCTATGCTACTGAGTGCACTTAATTATGAATTGTAATAAAGCTTAGAATAAGAACAAAAATACAGAACTCAGTAAAAAGTGAAGAACTGATCTAAAACTTCATGTAGGATTGGCAGAAAATTTAAATAGGCCACGAATTGAATGTAGAAAGACTATTATGACATGTAGAAATAACTCATTATTTTAGTGTTACTCCAATACCGGATAACTATAATACCAAATCAGCACTTCTATATAATACCAGATAAAGATCACCACAGGAAGAGGTGGGAATTAGTGAAAGGATCAACTACCAGAATCAGACAATTGGACTACCAACACCTCTGTGTATGAAAGTAAAAGAGGCCTGAAACTGCTTTGCAACTTCTTGACTTGTCCGGTAGTTGGAAGCTTGTGTCCTGTAATGTTCTCCATCTGATCAAGGAACTTGGCTATGTCAGACCTCAGCTTTGACTTGGTTGACTTGGAAGCCAGAGTTTGTAACTCAGGAGGATCATATTGTTTTCCACTTCTAATTTCCAGTTGAAATATCTGAAATAAAAAAAAAAATACAGTTATTTCTGTTCATATATTTAATTGGTATGAATAATGTTATTACAAATAAATACCCTTGTCAAAACCTTGTCAAATAATACAACAATGGTTAAAGCTTCAAAAATGAATGTCTACAAGTGGTAAAAATATATTTATTTTTGGGTCGCTAATAAGCTGACTGGAAACACTATGTGGGGAGGGTCGTCACACCTCAAGGCAAACGCTCACTGGTTAAATTTTTTTGCTCAATTTTCAGTGAGCTGTTCTTAAAATATTTAATTTTGAATATTTTCAGAAAATGGAGGAAACGAGCCCGATTTTACTGAAAAACGCGGTGAAATATACATGCCTTGGGTCACGCCTTAGAATGATCCGATAGACCTGAAACTCTTTTGGTGTTTCAACAACTAGCATGTTATGTGTTAAAAACATTAGGATAATGTAAAACTATTTCTGTTACTTTTGAATCGCACTAATATATATACATATTGAAACGTCAATGATCAAAACGAGAGCAATTTAGCCCAAACCCAAAACACAATTTCAAGACAACAATCAAGTGTCAGTGAACCTAAATAAACTACAAGATCAAGCATTAGTTAAGAAGTTTCAAAACCTAAATTCTAACACAAGCTTATATAGCCTGTAGTCTGTCTAAGGACCAACAGAAGAGTACGTGACATGACCAAAAATAAGGATATATCCTCAGAAAAGAATTGTAACCAATTTAAAAGCTAAACAAAACATCAATACGACTTAACCGCAGAACGAGTATCGCCCATAAAAACGGTAAGTCTTAAGATTTATAACGTTAAAAACCGGGTTTCAATATCCACAGTTGGCAGAGCACAGATAGCCCATTGTGTAGATTTGTGTTTAAAACTAAAACTAAAGAAATATATGACAGATCAAGGACTAAAACAAACAAAAAACGATTATATGATACAACCTAGGACTAGAATACAGCCTAGCGACCCGACCAAAATCCAAACCAATCAACCAGTGAGAAGGAAGGTCCAGCATGGCCAGGTGGGTTAAGGCGTGCGATTCGTAATCTGAGGGTTGCGGGTTCGAATCCATGCTGCACCAAACATGTTCGCCCTTTCAGTCGTGGGGGCGTTATAATGTGAAGGTCAATCCAACTATTCGTTGGTAAAAGAGTAGCACGAGAGTTGGTGGTGGGGGGTGATGACTCGCTGCCTTCCCTCTAGTCTTACACTGCTAAATTAGGAACGACTAGCGCAGATAGCCCTCGAGTAGCTTTGCACGAAATTCAAAACAAACAAAACCAGTGAGAAGGCTAAACAAAATATCATAACTGCTATATTTATACTGCCTATCGAGAAAAAATAAACAACAACACAAAACAGACCAAAACTACAGCAAATAAAAGCTGCACGACTTGTCTAGAAAAAATTTAAAAAAAACAACTATAAGACAAATAAATGATTCATGGATAGCATAAAACAAAGGGAATGGATTATAGTTAAATAAATACAATGACAGAAAGGAAGATATAAAAATACACAAAAAGAAAGAAAAATATAAGGGTATTCCAGTTAAAACCGTCTAATTTGTTCTCGTTCACAGAGCAGAAGTTTTCTAAGCCTGTAAAGTATCTTATAAGCCAAACGTGTATCTTGTTGATCTTACGGTTCAAGCATATCTCTATGTAATTACATTTATTCTAGACAGGCAGGTTCATGGCTGTAAGTTACTTCAACTGCCTGAGGTCTCTTATAAATTATGTCTTCAGTATTTTTCTAGTTTAATATACAATTCTTTGATGTTATGTAAGGTCGATAAACTCGCGTATTACTTATTCATTTATTTTTATGTTTCTTGTCCATTGCCTATGCGCCTTGTGAATCTTTGGAGTAATTTATATAACCTGTTTTGTTTTGTAACATACAATAGGTATTTTCAAGTCGTATTTGAAAAATTATTTGTGATATAAACTTATTTTGGTTATTTTATTACTATTTGCTACAAATTTAACCGTAGGCGTGATCACAAGGTGGCGATATTTGGTGTGTTCTTTTTTATTTGCACTTTTTTTTTTTTACCTTACTCAGATAAAGTTCGATATTTAAATGTTTCACAAGTTTCAAATGGAAAGCTAAAGTTGAAAACTGCCTTTTTAAAATTTGAGTTAATGGAGTAAAAGATAAGACCCATAGATCAATTTGTACAAAATAGTTTTTGAAAATTAGTCAGTAATTATTTTAATACTTCTTCATTGTTCAGATCTCATGTTCACGAGTGTCAAAATAGGCTTATGTGTTCATCTGCTCATGCGCCCAAAAATTACCCATGAGATCTTAAGGATTAACTTTGACTTTTAAAACATATTTTGCCAAACATTTTAATTATTTATGAATTCATGACTTTGCATATATATTGTTTTACGTATACGTGTGGGTTTTTTATTCTTATAGAAAAGCTCCATCGGAATATCTGTTGTGTCGACCCTGATTTTAGTGTTGGAAATCCGTAGACTTACGGCTGTACCAGCGGAGGACGTGGTATTACAAAATTCCTGTAGCAACTTATACTTCATGCAGAAAATAAATGACATCACCTTTTATATTTTCTTCTCCAGTTATTTACACTGAGTGTTGTAATAAGCGAAAACATAAACATTACATCAACACATAAGATATGTGGAACTTACCAATTACGCCATAAAATAAGATATCTATATCTCATCGATTACTCCATGAAATAATGTATATATATGTGTGGATTTCATCGATTATTACGTCATTACATATATGGACTTTACCTATTACTTCATAACATAAGTTATGTGGACCTCATCAATTACTTCATGACATAAGATATGTGGACCTAGCCGTTTATGAACAATAAGAAACAAGTCGGTAATTTGAAATCATATTCTTGTTGCTGTGTACAGTTCTACTCAACTTTTAAGTAAATAAATGTTACATCTTTTTACAGTATTTACTTCTCAAAGATATCGTGAAGTTGTTTTATTCCTTAAATACATAAACTTTGTTTGGTTGTTATTAAATACAAATCTACAGAACGGGGTATCTGTACTATACATGGGATGGGTATGAAAACCTGAATTTTAGCGTTGTAAACTGTGAGAATTGCTGCTAAGCGTCATGGGAGCTCTGAGTGTGGGCCATCTACCAATTATCACTGCAGAAAAATATTTGAGAAATGTGATTTATATATTTCTTTTCTTTGTAGACCTTAAGACATTACAATATGGATATATCAAAGATTTATTATTTTCTAGGAACAGTGCAGTTGTAAGGTTGAAACTGAAGAACCATATGGTTGTTTCTTACACTGTGAATCATTACCAAACTTTTATTACCTCACGCTTTCTGCCGTAAAATCGAGACATTAATATATCACAGCCCTACTATTCGTTCAAGCAACAAAATGTATACCTTTATTTTATATACTTACCGATACCCCCGTAATGTCTTCACTATTTGGCGAAAATAAAACGATTCCCACTAATACTTTGAACTCTAAACATCGGGTTCGAATTTCCATAGAATCAAACATGCTCGCCCTTTCAGTCGAGGGAGCATTATAAAGTGACTGTCAATCCCACTATTCGTTGTTAAAAGAGTAGCCCAACAGTTGGCGGTGGGTGGTGATGACTAGCTGCCTTTCCTCTAGTCTTACATTACTAAATTGGGGATAGCCCTCGTATAGCTTGGCACGAAATTCAAAAACAAACAAACAAAAACGACCTGACCAAGTATTTCAATTAAACATTCATAGAATATGTATACAAGCATATATATACATATATAGATATTCATATTTCGTGTCAGATTATAACCAAGCTTCCTTAAACTTACGCTTTGTGAGCCGTTTAACGAACTTTCATTGATCACCAGATTAAATAATGAATTAAAAAAACATTAAATCTTCAATAGCACTTAAAGCTAGTTCGATACACATAATCTGTGAATTGCGGGTTTGAATCCCATCACCAAACAGGTACGCCCTTTCAACAGTGAAGATGTTATAATGATGTTCAATCCTATTATTCGACAAGAATTACCCAATCGTTTACGGTGGATAGAATTGGTTAGCTTTCTTCCCTTTGGTCTATCAGTTTTAAATTAAGAATTGCTAGCGCAGATAGCCGTCCAGTAGCCTTGCATTTAGAGTCCTGGTCAGCATTTAACGTATCAGTTTTTATTATTGTATTTTCATTGTGGAGACTGTTTTCCTACGTTAACTTAGTACACGTATGGTTATAGGAATGACTAACTGGCCGAACAATGTGAGATATTATCGTTAACAATAAGGGTACCTAACAAAAAGTTGTCACCTAATTTTTATAAATAATAATAATGTAAAAATAATGCATTTAATTAGCTGTGATCATCACCGATGTAATTCTATTATTGATCTAAGTAGGCAGGTTGGTTGTTCTGACCGAAAGCTTATATTGATAGACATTAAAGTCAGCTTATAGTTCATTACTAGACAGTTAGCAGCTACAAAGTAAAAAGTAGGAAGTTCCAACTTTGAACTGGTGAGCGAGAAAGGCGAACAGTTCGATGGTAGAAAAAGCGAGTTATCTATCCAGTGACTTTCCTTCATTACCAGCTCCCTCTTTCTAATGTCTCTCAATAAACGTGAACTTTCACATAGCATAAACACAAGGTGTTATGTTCAGTATTTCTCCTCTGCTATTAACGCATCCTATCAGTATATAATAGCTATTATATGTCAGTAAATCACATTGTTTGGACACGACAAATAATTAGATGTGATTTTATTCTAAAGAAAAACTGTCTTTTGTATGCGATGCTTTGTGTTTCTAGCATAGTTGTTTCGGTCATCTCAGTTAGTTTGAAGTTAAATACGAAGCTACATCATGGTTTAACTGTGCTCTGCCCACCACGGGTATCGAAATCCGGTTTCTAACGTTGTAAGTCCGCAGATACATCAACTGGTATGATACGATTTATGTTTCTTCACGACATTTTTGATAAGCTTTCAGTAAACATTATAAGTCTTTTGTACAGAACACAATCAGAACCTTTAATAAAACAGTTTTCCTAAAAATTAATGCATTAATAAAGTAAGATGAGTATTCAGTACCATGTATTGTATTCACTTCTTTTATAAGAAACGTTACACACAAAGTAATATAACAAAGTAACAATAACAAATTAGACAAATAGTAACTTTATTTCTCTTGCCAGCTGCCATTTAGTTGATCAAAACTGAGAATCTGACAAAAAAAAAAAAACATTGTAAACTGTGAAGTACTTAAATAAGACAGTGTTGTTAATACAGATAAATAAATTATAGACTAGACTGTCAAACTTTGAAACAAACCGTTGGTAAAGCTTTTGTATCTAGATGCGTGTGATATCATGGGTTCAATATCTAAAGATACGTATTGCATCGAATACTAGAATGAGATGTCCACCTTCTATCAATGTAAATAGCTTTAATCAAGCCATTAAAATGTTAATCGTTTTCATTAGTTGTTTTTGTTTATTCTATATGATTCCTTGACCAACTAATCTTTTATTAGTAATTTCTAGTTGGCTGATCAAATGAGAGTAAAAATAATATATTTTCTAGTCTAATTAGACAGGAAATATCTGTACTCCTAGAAGTACTTCCTGAATGCTTTCGTACATCTTCACTTCCATTTATTATGTCTTCAGCCAAACCTTCGCAATCATCTATTATCTTAGCGATGTCATTCACGGTATAGTAGTTTACTTTGGAAACCTTTTCTTGGTAAGAGTAATATATTTTGTTCATCTGTAATGTTAGTCTTTTTTTGAAATGTTTGTACATTTGTGTTACAGGAGGCCCTGTTGTAATGTCTTGGTCAGTTAAGAAAGTTTCTTGAATGCCAGAAAAGTTAGCACTAGAATACATTATAGGTAATATATATACATACGCTATTCCTTGTTTAGTGCTACTCTTATTATTAAATTGTTATTACACACATTATTTTACGCCGTTCACTTGGTATACAGATGTAGAGTGAATCTCATGAGATGGCCGAAACTCGTAAAAGATAAAATTGGGCTTAAGTTTGAAAATATTGTTAAAAGCGATGAAACAGTATATTCTAATCTCTATAAGTAACAAAGTTAAGAACAATATAGTTAATTAGCTATACTTATTCAAACGTTGTTGTTGTTTGTTTGTTTTTTTATTTAACGTTTAATTACTATTAATATGTAGTAAGTGAGGTCAGGGTCTAAAAGTAAGTCCAGTCCTTATTGGGTCACCCGTAAGTTCACGGACTTACAACGCTAAGATCCGGGGTTCAGTTCTCTGCGGCGGACAGAGTGCAAATAGCTTACCATGTGACTATGCGCTGAAACAGACAATTTAACGGTTACGTCTCTGGGAAGAACTGATTTAAAGTGAATGTTATCATAAGGTGTAAAGTGTCTTAGCTGGCAATATTTGTATAATAGTAATTTCAAAATAAGATTCGCGCTGATAATAATTTAAATCACGTTATTAGTAAATCACCTAGTGCAGGTTTCCATTAACAAGAGTAACTATAGTGTTTCAACTATTCTTTGACAAACATATTTATATTTCGCATTTCACCAAATACGCTGTACTGTACAATTCAGTCTACCTGATGAGTCCTGGTATTACAAGATTATTCCTCAGTGGACTTAGCAGACAGCCTGATGTGGCTTTGCTATAAGAAAACACACACACATGTAGAAGATTATTAAAAATTGTTAATGTATAAAAGGGGAATAGGGATCTTAAAACAATTATACAAATAAAATAGATTGCTTAAAATGAAAGTGCAATCGCTAAAAGTCAAGAAATGAGCGTAAAGTTAGAGATATCGTGTTGACATTATTTCAATTAACCTCTCTTGTTAAATTAACAAATCTTAACAATCTTGTTTCTTTAGTTTTATGTCCCTCTTTTATGAACTTAAATCTGAATTATACAGTCGTGTGAAAAAGTTAGAACACCTTATGAAAGCCTGTGTATTTTTGTAACATTTTGGATATATAGATATTTACTCTCAATTTCAACAATGCTGAGAGATTATAGGAATATAACTAAACAATTAAAACTGAAGAAAAGACAAAAATGCATATTCTAACTGAAGGAAAAGTTAGGACACTCCCACATTTATTCCCACTTAAAATGGCTCAACTCACACACAGATGTATCACACCAGGTGCACATGATTAGAAGATCGTTACTCAGCATGTTGAATGAGGCTTGCCCTATTCAAACCTCAGACATTTAGTTTGGTGTGCTCCTGACTGTTGAAGTGAGAGTGAGCACCATGGTGAGAGCAAAAGAGCTGTGAGCCCTTCAAAAAGAAAATTGTAGCAGCTTATGAGTCTGGTAAGGGATTTAAAAAGATCCCAAAAGATTTTGAAATCAGCCATTCCACTATTTGGAAAATAGTCAACAAGTGGAGGGCTTTCAAAACAACTGCCAACATGCCCAAGTCTGGTAGTCCAAGCAAGTTCACCCCGAGAGCAGACCGCAAGATGCTAAAAGAGGTCTCCAAACACCCTAACATGTCATCACTGGACCTACAGCAGGCTCTGGCTACTGTTGATGTGAAAGTGAAACCCTCTACAATCAGAAAGAGACTGCACAAGTTGCAACTTGCATGAGAGGTGTGCAAGGAGGAAACCTTTGCTCTCTAAGAGAAACATCAAGGCCAGACTGAAGTTTGCCAGAGAGAATATAGACAAAGACCAGGACTTCTGGAAAAATGTTTTTTGGACAGATGAGTCCAAAATTCAATTATTTGGACACCAGAACAGAGGACATGTTTGATGTAAACCAAAAATAGCATTCCAGGAAAAGAACCTTATACCAAGGTATAATGTTGTAACTTACAACATTATAAGTACAAATACATATATAATACATATATATTGTATGTTATACAATAAATTTGTAGTAATTGGGCCATCAAATTACTCTGACTGAGTTTTCTCCAGTAGCAAATATTTTATTGTTCAGTGTTTTGAAGTGTCATGGTTTGGAGCTGCTTTGCTGCAGCAGGACTGGACATCTCACAATCATAGAATCCACCATGAATTTTACTGTGTATCAGAGGGTGTTTGAGGATCATGTGAGATGATCTGTACCAAAATCAAAGCTGAAGCAAAACTGGACCCTGCAACACGACAATGACCCAAAACATACCAGTAAATCTACCAAGGCTGAAAACTAAGAAATGGAGAGTCCTGGGATGGCCGAGTCAAAGCCCAGATCTTAATCCCATTGAGATGCTGTGGGGTAACTTGAAACGGGCTGTACATCTCACAGCTGAAATAATTCTGCATTGAGGAGTGGGGCAAACTTTCTTCAGACCGATGTCAGAGACTGATAGATGGCTGGCTACAAGAAGCGTTTCACTGCAGTTATTTCATCCAAAGGGAGTAACACTAGTTATTAGAGGGTAGGGTGTCCTAACGTTTTCATCAGTTAGAATATGCATTTTTGTAGAATTACATTTATAGAAGATCTTGAAAAGTCTTTCCTTCAGTTTTAATTGTTTAGTTATATTCCTATAATCTCTCAGTATAGTAAAATTGAGATTAAATATCTATATATCCAAAAATGTTACGAAAATACACAGGCTTTCATAGGGTGTCCTAGCTTTTTCACATGACTGTATCTCATATAGTACTTACAAATATTGACATATAACAATACCTGAGAATCCAGAGGTTATGAACAAATTCTGACTACATTTTTGAAATCAGCACCATCAAATTACTCTGACTGAGTTTTCTCCAGTAGCAAATATTTTATTGTTCAGTGTTTTGAAGCTCCATGTAAATTATAGATTCCATTAACAGGATTGGATGTTAACGGTTATACAGCCGTTGTTGCTTGCTAGGTAGTCAAATAACCATAAAACCTACTCTACACAATGCGGAATGATGCATTTAGTAATATTAGCCACGTTTTAGTACAAAACTCACACCCAACAATATAAAATAATAATAATAAAAAAAATAAATTGACGATTCCTGTTATAAACCACTACAGTGATCCATGATACAGTGTTCTTAAAGGTCCAGTACAGTGCAGTATCGTGTATATTATTACTGAATAATAGCACAATCAAATTGTGAAAATTCTTGAGTAAGTTGGAAGAAGTACAACTTCAGTAAGTTGTTCTATTAGAGTATCGAAATTACAAGAAATAAGAAAACAATTTTTCTATAGTTTGAAAAGATAATTTTCCTTGATGATTATGTAAGTGATTTGTAGATTTCAAAATAATTCACTTGAAAGCTTATTACATTACAGTACGTTTTCTGAAGAAGACTGAAGTGCACTAAATGAAAAATCTATTTTTCTTTTAAATACTTCATCTTTGGACTAACTTTGGACTGCACAAGGAGTAATATTAAAAGATACTTCTTAATATTACTAAATATTCATCCTTCGGTAAAAATTCTATTCTCATACAGTTTGTTAGACACTGTTCTAAGAAGCCATTAGAGGAAGCGAGGAATAATATGTTATAATATATATTCAGTAACGACAAAGGCCTTTGTTGGGCCACTTGGAGACGATAGACGTAAAAGCGCTATATATATATATATATCATCAGTTTTCATGAGCAACATTTGTCATGCTATAAGCCAAATTAAGCAAGCGAATGTTTAAGAGAAGATCTTGTATAAATTATCTTTAAGTACTAACAGCGGTGAAAGGGTGACGTGAAAATCATGGTGGAGCAAGTGAGTCCAGGAATCGGCAGTAAGTAGAGTTTGTGAAGTCCAGAGATTTGTGTTACGCATGTTACCTATTTATAGTTAAGCAAAAATGAATACAAAACTGCAGTTTATACATAACTAGAACAAGGAAGTTCTACACTTTAACATGAACACGATATTCATGTTTACAGAGAAGAAGGAGGAGAAATAATTGGCTATTGAAACAGCGATCAACACACTGGGAGAACAGATGAGATATACTAAAGAAGGCAAGCATAAATGGAAAGCCTTGTTCCTTATAACAAAAAAGGATTATTTTAACTAGATGTACCTCTGCAGTGTCCCCGAAAGTGTTCTATTTCAAGAGTAAATAAAACCATAATTAAAAGTAACAAATACTTTAATGTCTTGTTTTTGAAATTAATATGCTATGTTGTATTGTAGTCTACAGAGTGCATGATGTTTCTCGATATTCATGGCATCTGCACGTTAAGCGTCTCTTATTTGACGTCATTTTAGTGTTCACTGACTGACTGACAGATACGCTACTGTATAATGGCTTAAACAGATGATCTCTCCAGTCGGACTGCGGCCCCTTTTGAGGTAATAATACCCCCCACCCCACCAAACAAGTGGAGGCCAAAAACCTGCTGAAGGTATTTATATAACATAATACTAAATGTCATCGACGCGGATTTGTCAAGCCTAGTAGGTATCACTGGAGGAGCTGAGAATTCTAAAGAGTAAGAGATAGTGGACTTAGAGACACAATGCAAAGATACTGAGGCCAAGATGACTGAGTATCTACAAACAGCTTGATCCCAAGATAATTATATAACTAATATATTTTTTATATTATTTTATCCAATGGGCGAATAGGAAAGATAGCATAACGTACGTGACGATTATGATTAGCCGTCATATGAAGAACCTTGTGATAAAATAGTATACAAATAGCGTACGTAAAATGTGTTATTTGAATACTAAATTACTATACTTTTATTATAAATAACTTACATTTCAAGAGAATTTAAATTATAAGATATTATTCTAGAAATATGCACAAGAAAACTTATACGCTAAGTTTGTTAATCGTATAATACTGATGTATTTATGGACTTTTTATTATTTAGTTAGTTTGTTTGTTGTTTTTTTAAATTCGCGCAAAGTTACAAGCTAGCCGTCCCTAATTTTGCAGTGTAAGACGAGAAGGACTGATTATAAGATTATTCATCACCAACCATCGCCATCTCTTGGGCTACTCTTTTACCAACGAATTGTGAGATTAACCGCACATTATAACGCCCCCACGGTTGAAAGGGCGAGCATGTTAGGTGTCACGGGTATTCGAACCCGCTACCCTCAGATTGCGAGTCAGCCGCCTTAACAACCTGACCATGCCGGGCCGTTTTATTAGTAGTAAACTTTTAATATTGTATAATTTAAGTATATTGTACATGAACAAAGAATATAATTATTCCTGTATTTAAAGTCAATTTAAAGTGCACCAATATAATTTTTAACCATATTAATGTGTAATCAAACCCAACAATATACTATTATTGTATTTGAAACGCATGCGCTTTCTACTCGAAATACATTGTTGAATGTATTGAAACGATATTCAACATTTAAACTAAGTTTTATAACATTAAAAGTTCAGTTGCTTGTGAACTTAACTTTTTGCTTGCTTATCAACAACCCTGTTGTCCCTGTTAATACAGCGGTAAGCTGACGGATTTAGAATGCTAAAATCAGGGGTTCGAGTCCCCCTCGGTGAACTTAGCATATAGCCTGATGTGGCTTTGGTATAAAACACACACACACAACCCTGTAAAAACTCGAATGAGGATTTTCTCAGCGTGATGCATTCTGCGCAAAATGTGAGGCAATCGCTTATGCTGTGGTGACTTTGTAGTTGGACTTTTTGACCTGAAGCACTTTACTCCGGTGATCTGTAGTAGTCAGAACCGTTGAAGTCCAAAGGTTCGTTCAGTTTGCTTACATGTACAGCAAGCTTTTTTATCGCGAAGTACCATATTCTTAAAACAAGAATTTAACATTCTTTGACAAAACTAGACACAGAAGACGTAAAAAGTAAAATTTCTTATTTTTTGATAATTAACGTTACTGTCTACCATGTTGTTTATCGTTCTGTACTGTCAACCGAAATGTTATTACTGCTGGTGGGGTATACTTAATTAATGGACAAGAAAATTAAAATATTTTAACTTTCGCTGAGATATCAGCGGATGTTCACATTTCTCAGCCTCTAGTGGAAAGTTGTAGAGCACTAAATTGTTTGAAAGAAGCGAAATTTGAAAGAAACAAAAACTCCTTTAATCTAGTGATTAATTTGCAAAATCATAAATAAGCAAGAAAAATTCTTAGAATCAGTACCAGTAGAGTACACCACTCTATATATGCTAATTGAGGAAGAGCTACATAAAAAGCGCTCACAAAGAGCTATCTCAAAGCTTTGCATGTGGCTAATCTATTGAAGACTAAACAATTTTCTATTGAAAATTTGTGAATTGTTGTTACGCGAAAAAAATAATATCCTAGTTCAACATGCTTAAGCAATACCTGAAGGCTAGGTATAATAGCATTGGCTCATAAAACCTTTTCTGATTTTGGACCACTTTTCAAACATCATAAACAATCTCTTTATATAGATTAAAAAAATTTAACTAGCTACTCTGAAAATGCCACAACATTCTACACTAGACTACAGTTTTGCTTGATTTAAATATATATCGGTACACTTGATTAAGATTTATAACAATGGACAGTTTTATGTCATTATCATTGTTTTATATTCATCGTTTAACATATTTGTTAATAGCACAAACGTAGAAGTCGACATCGATCAGATTATAGAGGAATTGATTTAATATGTTTTGTAGAAATCTAGTGTTCTGAAAATAATATTTTATCACGCATGTTTAGAACAGTGATATTCATAAATGTATGTTCTTTATACGCTGAAATTAGGTTTCAAAGAAAGTGAGTTGCCATCTGGCAGCTATAAAAACACGCTCTCGACAAGCCCGGATGTCTATCAAAAATGATTGTCTGCCTCGCGTCTGTCTTCCAACTCGCAGAACCACGTAAATTATTGGTTTGTTTACGTCGCCCGTTCGTTCCAAAACCTACGCTTACTTACTGGAGCCTCGGTTTCCGGGTGTCAGCCTTCGCTTGCTACACTCAAGCAAGACCAACATTCCCTTCTGGATCAAATGTCAAATGTTTTTATATCATTGTCCAAAGTTAGCTAACAGCGTTGTGAAAATAGAACTTGGTGTCTGGCTCAAAATTATACCACGGAAAACAAACAAACAAAAAACTCGGATGTATAGAAAGTATTGTCCTTCCTTACTCACTGTCATAAGGTATATGTATGTTTATAATGATGCTTATTAATGTATGTTCCTGGACTTACTGGTCTGTTATAACTTAAAATGTATTCATTTCATTTTATTTGTTGTTTCAGATATTAGTTTATAGCTGACGTCTTTCCAAAAATTGTTCACATGAGGTGCCAAAACTTTCACGTAAAATCGGGTGATATTTAGCTCCTGGTATTATCACAGTTTAGCACATTACTTGATATCACGTTTATATATGTGTGTGTGTTTTTATAGCCAAGCCACATCGGGCTATCTGCTGAGCCCACCGAGAGGAATTGAACCCCTGATTTTAGCGTTGTGAATCCGTAGACTTACCACTATATGTCCTGAAATGCTCTTTGATGTTTGGTAACACAAGAATGGATTTTCTTACAATATAATGGTGTTGATTTGAACAAAATTTCCTGAGAAAAATTTAAAGATGAAATGAAAGTGGAGCATTTTTATTGAGCTGCCCCCCCTCTAGTACAGCGGTAAGTCTACGGATTTACAACGCTAAAATCAGGGATTCAATTCCCCTCGGTGGGTTCAGCAGATTGCCCGATGTGGCTTTGCTCTAAGAAAACACACACACATACACACATCTTATTGATCTAGGGGAATAAATATACGTCGCTTTACTCATTGAATACTATGCAAAATATGAATCTAAGAACACAAAAAATTATAAAAGTCAGTAACATTATTAATTTCACCGTTCGTAGTCGGTCTGAATGACCGAGACGGTTTTCACTTCTGGTAAGACTAATATACCATAAAAGCAAGAGAACCCACGAACTACTGAATTAGCTGATTTTTCGTAATTTGTAGAGTACATGAAATGAAAATGTGACAAATGATATAAATTCTTTAAATTTGTCACGAAGTACAGAATATTTGTTCAAAGACCAAATTTATAGAAACAAAAAAATTCTTTACTTTTGATTCAGTTCAGGAATTATATTTTAAAAACACTTTACTTCTGTTGCATTTACCATTTTCTTCACTGACAGAAAGGATAAGGTATCTACAGTAGTAAGTAATTCAAAGGAGAATTTTTGAACCAGGAAATCTCGCAGACTAGCATTCTAGATGTGACAACACAAGAACCGTAGAACTGCATACTTTGGTCCACTTTTATGTGAGACGTTTTCTTAGAGAAAAACATAAGTTCTTCTTTCCTTCAGGGTTTTTACTCTTTGATTTTTAACTGAAAATAAATAGAAACTATTTACTTATCTCCTAAGCAAAATACCAACCGCGCTATATTTCGTTGATTCAGTGGAAGCTACTTAACATTTATTTTAAAAGAAATACTTAATTTTGATCTAGGTGTTAGTAGCACGTCCACCGGGATGAGGGCAGGCTTCACTGAAGAGCTCTGATCCCAAATAATCGCATATGAGGTTTATTATTTTAATACTTTTTAATTATCTACGTCATAACTTCCATCGATATGAAAGTGTTATTTCTGCATCTCAAACTAACTTTTCGCCCCGTTATGCCTCCTTATAAAACACATTTTAAAACTTCATTGCAATGAGTATGTGTCTAATATGTTTATTGTAGCTGAGAAAATAAAATCCTATTTTGAATTAACTACCTATTTTAACTCAGGGTTATTTTAAAAGGTCAAATATAGATCTTAGCTTTTCTTGATACCTTTTTTAGAACTACAAATTTTACAGAAACTCACGGCAGATTTTGTTTATTATCCTCATCAGGATTTTTACCAGACGACTCTCAAATTGAAATTATTTCAGCTAAAATTATATTAAATTAACATATGAGTCCAAAATTGTAATTGGATCCCAGATCAGTCAGGATATGACGGAGCTATGAGCTGAAAGTTTGTATTTGAAAAACTCAGACCCATTCTATGATCCACTATGCCGTGACTAAAAAACACCTTAGATGTGAAAAAAGTGATGCCCCCCAAAAAAACGATTCAGCATACGACTTAAAGAAATGAAACCACAATTGGCGGCCCAACTGGTAGCTACACTTATAGCGTTCATAAAAATTTTAGAGCAAATATTAATTTATTAGTTAGCGAGGCTGTGTATTATGCTCTATCTACTATTATACTTCAAGCTGAATATGAGTCACTGTTAAGTAAGAGGGATCAGGGTGTCAGACACTCTAGCGAATATTAATTCCTAGTACCGAAGTCGTGGGATGCTGAGATAATAGCTATATCTTATCCATGGGTCCTGTCAAATTTCTGCTTGTTCTGCGGTAAATGATTATCTTGACAGCTTTTCTCTCATCTTATAGAGGGTCTCTGCTGTTCCCATTAGTCATAATTCTTTTCCATGAATGCACACTCATCTTTGATTATTGAGGTAGTTTACCTGACTCCTAACTTTCAGGACATTTTGGATATTTCTATTCACGAGTGACCACTGTTCGTGCTGACAGAGCTCCCCTCCACTAATGGCATATCTCCTGTGAAAAGCATCAACCAGAGATAGGACTCTGTCTCCTGATTGGCATATATCTATGGATTCTCTAGAGATTGCTCCACAAAGTATAAGATGCCTTAGCCTACTCACTACCAAAAAGATTTCATTTTGTCCAAGGGGTTGTTTTGATGAGAACACCATATCACACTTATTTTCCTTTTCAAAATTATGGCCGTAGGGTGATAGATTTTAGAGAACTTTGAAGCAATGAGAAAAGTTCAAGACTCAGAAGAGGTATCTCCCCAGAACTTGCTAACTTATTTACTTTCTACCCCGCCTCAGAACCTGACTCTTCCTCCTCCTCCAAGTTGTACATCTTACTTTTTGTAAAAGCGTTATTTCTGTGTAATAATAGAGTTGAGATGCTCACTCACATGTGTAAGAGTTTGGCTGTTCACCCATTCAAGGACAGCACAAACATCTGCAACAGTGATATCGTTAGATTATTACAGTAAAATTCCTTTTTCCTTCTACTGTGTGGTACTTTATGTTGTACAATTTTCCCAAAGAACAATCATTTAGAGCCTGCTAATAGAAAGTTTGAAGAATAACGAGTTATAAAATGTAATTATGTTTATCTCTTTGCACTTTAAGATTATATTCAAGAGAGGTAAAAACAAAACACAATCAATGTCATAATAGGCTGCAGAAGACAAAACATAAAAAACTGTTTGTGATGGGTGTATTAAATTGAAAGTCAATTGTAAAGAAACCTTTAATAAATTAATCTTATCATATTCGGTGCGTTTATGTGCTTGTTTTGAATTTCGCACAAAGCTACACGAGGGTTATCTGCGCTAGTTGTACCTAATTTTGCAGAGTAAGACTGTAGGGAAGACAGCTAGTCACCACCACCCACCGCCAAACTTGAGCTACTCTTTTACCAACGAATAGTTGGATTGATTACTACATTATAAAGCCCCCACGGCTGAAAGGGCGAGCATGTTTGATATGACGGGGATTCGAACCCAAATATTGCGAGTCAAGCCCCCTGACCATTTTGCTATGCCGGGCCCCAATGCATTGTGATCTTCCTTGTTAGCTATACTAAAAGAAAGACTGTAAAATAAATTAGCTCTGATAAATTTTGTAGGATGTAAATACATAATAACTTTAAACAATGCAAATGTTAAATTATGAAAAAAGTTAAGGTTACTATCTACAAAAAGTTGGCAACATCTAGAAATGACTAAAGTTTATAGAAAATTATTTTATAAAAGTAAACACGGTGACAAAACCTAATCACAACAACGTGAAGTTACACAACCACACCTTGTCCACGTAATCTTTATGTTATGATAACTGATTGCAAGGACATGCCAACTCAGGCCATTATGCAATTTGCCATTATGAAGTCTATCCGTCCATTATGAGCTATCTTTCTTGAAAGAAAACATGGCTAACTGCCAGTTAGTAAATTAAGTGTATTGTGAGCACCAGGAAAGTTGAGTTGTTTACTTAACCGATTCTTTATTCAAACTGAAATGAAATAAAACAAACTTCCAAAAATCTTATGTGTTAATTAATGGGAAGTTTAAGTCATAGCACAACCCTATATGACAAAGTGAACTTGCTTTTCATTAAAAGTTATAAATACAATAGATACATGTTAATTTTCTATCCTGACGCGGTTTGTTATCATAACACATTTCATTGTCGAGATATGGTTTCTTATCTATCAGTTTTACCATTAAATTACGAGTCGAAAATCCTCACCACTAGGCCATGCCAGGCCTTACTGGGGAATAGTTTCGTGGAACATTTTCACTACAAGGTTGGTTTTATCTGCTAGCTTTTATTGCACATTCATATTGTAATCAGAACATCTGAGAGTAGGTAATATCTCGAAAATTTAAAATAAAGATTAGGTGTTTCACATTAAAGATTTCATTTAGAGGGAATAAAGAATAAGAGTTTGTATCATTTAAACTTAATAAGGACTTGAAGAGAAAATTCGGTTAACAACAAGCTAATTTAATTTTGTATAATAATTTGTACATAATGAAAGGACCTGGCATGAAACATGGTCATCCTCTCATTCATGAGGGCATTATAATGTGACAGTCAGTCTCACTCTTCGTGGGTAAAAGAGTAACCCAGGAGTTGGCGGTGGGTTGTGATGACTTGCTGCCCTCCCTCTAGTATTACACTGCTAAATTAGAGCCAAATAACCTTCGTGTAGCAAAATTCAAAATAACCAAACTATGCAATGAAGATTATTTACAAAATTTTCTAATTCGAGGTTGGTTCAAAGATGAAGCCTATGAATATAGTATTTAAAAACATGTATATAGAAAAGGAACAGTAACAATTCTTTAAAAACAATCTGGTTCCGAACACATTAAGAAAACCTATAGTGACTTAGCATTACCCTAAACAGTTTTAAAAATTGAACTGTGTCTTTTCTAAATATACAACATTTATTCAATAACGATATTAAATAATGTTTCAAGAACAGTGGGTAACACAGTAGAGAAATATTGAAAAATTCATTTTCTGGTTTGGAAAACAATTAAGCCCATATGTAAACGTGATGATGTACACAATTACTTAATAAAGGACATATTTATGAAAAATTTTAAGATTGAAAAGAACACGTAATAAAATATCTAGAGAACCCAAAATAAATTGTGACGTATAACAATTTATCTCGGACAAGTCTGATTTATTACGTGACGTACGTTACGTCTTAGAATTTGAAATAGCTGAAAATTTTAATTTAGAAGTTAATTAAATGTTAGCATGCATCAACTTTATTATATTTGTCAAAAGATTGATACACACAATTTATTTCTTAACATAAATATATTTTAATATACAAAAAATACAATTTATAATAACGGTTTTTACAAATAGTTAATAAAAATAATTATTTATATACAAAATTTTACAAACTCACAAACAATATTCAATCTTCTATCTAGTTTGTAACTGAATATTTTATCAACGGTCCAGATACACAAGGCACAAAGTACTTTTATGTTGATACACAGGTACTCTTCACTTGACAGGAATACTTGCTACCTTTATTCTTGTTTAACCTAAGGCGGTTTACGAGCTCACATTTTACTGAGGAAGATATTTAATGTCCTCTTAGAAATGCTAACGTCCGAAGTTAATTCACTGAAATTCGAAATCTATAAACGTTTCTGCACACATTATCTAGTTTTCCGATAATTAAGCGTTAATCACAGTCATAGCTTCCGAGGCTTATAATTTAGTGACTGTAGCTGACTAATAATATTTTGTTCTATCTCTCGGCGCGTCGATTTATATACTTTAAGGCGAGATTCTCGAATGTTCAACAATGTTCAAAGACATGCTAGTGTTTTCGTAAACTATATATTATTGGATCTTGTTTTCGAGAATTTTCTACAAATTTAGAGAACAGGTGGGACTGCACAATACACATCCAATAATATTGGTCACATGCGTGAAACTGAAATAAAAGTAGGTATTAAAATAAGTATGTAACAATAAATCCATTACAATATATATATAAAGCTTGGAAACGATCTCAGAGTAGTTCAAGGTTACAATAAAACCTAAGAAAAAATAGTGAATTCACTGTACAATTATGATACATTAGTTCACGAAAAGTAATTATTACCTCACTAGCGTAAAACCACTTCAAAAATGACGGGAAATCACTGGAAACCAAAATATTCCCTACAAAATTGGTAATACACAAAATAAATATAAAATTTTCTCATCCAGAAACATGGTACAAATTGTTCCTGAATCCACTACATGTAACTAACGAACATGCTACATATTGGTGGTTTGGACAAAATATTAAGACATACATGTGATTACCTACACACCTGTTCTTCTTCTGAGGAAAAGTTGTCCCTTTTCTTCACAGATAATTGGTATCTTCAGTCATAAACAAAGCATTTTTCGTAATAATTCCCAAACATAGAATTACGCTAATGTTTGGCTTATTTTCCATAAGTGTTGATAAGGTAGGGTGCGAATGTAACTCCATGTCTTCGATGACGGAAGTCTTCCAGGCTTTCCTACTTAGCTTGACGTCAAAATTATGTGAATGATACTATGTCTCACACAGTTTAATTTCACAATATATTTTTCGCAGAACCCCCTGTTATTTTGCGGATCTTACTCGAATACTTGAATATAAATCAGTGAATCATAAGAACTATATAAATAATACATTTGTCAGTTTGTCTATATGGAAGTTTTTTGTAAATTACTTAATTAAACACTACAGATCTTATATCGTTAAGAACTACAATACATTTGTCACACGAGTACAGATTGCATATTGGCTTTGCCATTCAAAATCGCTTTACGTTTTTTGTTTATTTGTTTCCTTAGTTAAATTTTTCAATGCAACAAATATGCTGCACGATAGCACACTATCGTTATCGTCACGTGACAACTGGCTTCAAGTTCAACTTCAGTTTTTTTTTTGTTATTTGCAAATTATTTCACGTAAACAACAGGTAACATGTGTGTAATTTCCTTTAAAAAACTAATATTACGCTAAATACAATTTACATGGCTTTCTCGATGTCCATCAGTAGCACAAGTGCGTCTACGGACTTATATCGTTAAAAACCGGATTTCAATACCCGTAGCTGGAAGAGTACAGATAGCCTTATGTAGCTTTGTGCATAATAACAAAAGAAACAATCTTTCTCGATTTATTTAGGCCTAAGATTTGCGTGCACAGTTCGTTCGAAACCATATGCTTATTATTTTGTGAAAATTCCTTCAGACATCTCTACATATACAACTAAGTGTGCCTTCATTATAACTTATACATTTACATTACTTTGTAATAAACTGGCTTCTGCTCGTTTCATAGACAGCATTAAATACTTTTTTATCACATATTTCTTTGGTACTTATTTTATTTATTGTTTCTGTGAATTTCTTTGTTTCAAGTCATAAAACATTGCCATACACCGAACTCTCATAAATAAGTATATAATGATTACATTATCTTGTTTTGTGTAGCTCTATTAAATAAAGTTGCATAAGTATAGTTTTATTAAATAAAGTTACATCTACGTAAGAGTTTGTCTGACTGCTTACACATTTTTCAAATAGACCAGAAAATATAACTTAAATACCATGCGTCAAAAGGAAAGAATAGGAGGGGGAGTGAATGGAATGAAAACTACGGTAAATGTTTTGCGGTCGAAGCTGGTATTCCACATAAAAACTGAATCAATTTTAACATATGTTATGTGAAGCATTTCTATGTACAAATCTACCAGAACATCAAATTATGTTTTCAACTAAGCTTAAGTTTATAGTTTTATCGTATATTTGTTGTTTTTAATAATTAGGTTCTTTGATCTAGTCATATGTAATTTTTCATTCACAAAAGTAAACACAAAGGCAATGGAGCCTTTCAATATATCACGCGTTAGTTAAAAAGAAGTTAAAACATTATCTACAACTACGACTGGTTATTCTTACGCATAATTTTAGATAAAATATGTACATTTATTAAATTGTTCGTTTTTGTTTGTTTGTTTGCTGTTAATCCCAAATACAATTGGTTATCTGTACTTTGCCTGTCACTGGAATCGAACTCCGAATTTAACATTTATCGCTGAGCCACCAGAGGAGTAATTTATCAAATTGAGTAAAGTTAAATAAACGACCTTTACTCTCTACATAATAAATAAAGGCTTTTATTTAAGTCAGTGTTTTATTGTTGTGGCTTGTAAACCTCTACTCTTATACTTTTCAAACGTAATAATAATAATAAATAAATTTGTTTATTTTAAAGCAAAGAAGCAATGGGCTGTCTGCTGTGTCCCCCCATGGGGATTGTAGCGTTTTAAGTCGGTAAACTTATCGCTCTCTGAAAGTGGTGGGGGTGGGAGACAAAATTATTAGGAGAGGGGCTCACTGAGACTCCAACAAAGTACACTGCTGGTCAAAATCTTAAGGCCAATGAGCATAAAGAAAAAATATGCATTTTGGGTTGTTAGCCTCAACCACTTATTTGAGAAAAGGTTCGAAGGATGAAAATAAGAAAAGGGAAAATAAAAATAAAAACTTTTTAGCATATAATAGGGAAAATGTGAACACTATGAAATTAGCCTAAATACTAGCTGGTCAAAAGTTTAAGACGTGTTCAAGCATTAGCGTTGTCAACATCTCCCACTGACATCTCCTGTGTTACATTGGGTAAACACATGGCAAAGGCTAAAAAGTTGACATAGTTTGAACGTGGCAGAATTATCATGCTGCAAAAGCAAGGTCTCTCTCAACGTGCCATCGCTGATGAGATTGGGCGAAGAAAAACTGCTGTTGCAAATTTCTTAAAAGACCATGAGGGGTACGCAACGAGAATTTCAAGTGGAAGGAAGGTCCAAAACAATTTCGCCGGTGTTGAGCAGGAATATTCGAAGGGTTGTCCGACAAGACATCAGCCGACCGTCGAACCAGATGAAGGCCCTTACGGACGCAGAATGCAGCTCAAGAACAACATGACGGCATCTATGAGAGAAAGGCTTTAACAACCGTAAAGGTCTTCAAAGGTCACGCCTCCTTTCACATCACGAAACAGCTCGGTTAAACTTTGCTGAGAAGCACCAAACATGGGACGTAGAAAAATGGAAGAAGATTTTGTTCTCTGATAAGAAAAAATATTAACCTGGACAGTCGAGATGGCTTCCAACGTTACTGGCACGATAAGGATATCCTACCGGAGACATTTTCTACACGACACAGTGGAGGAGGTTCCATCATGATCTGGGGTGCTTTCTCCTTCCATGGAACAATGGAGCGTCAGGTTATACAGGGGCGTCAAACAGCAACTGGCTGCATTGACATGTTGGAGAGAGCATCCTTATTGACTGAAGACTCTCACTTGTGTGGGAATGAATGGATCTTTCAGCAGGACAACGCTGCAATCCACAATGCCCGCAGGACAAAGGACTTTTTTCATGTTTGAAGTTTTTCGAAATGACGGCCGTGCAACTCACTAATGAGACCTCTTGTTGGGCATTTTTGGTATGGTCTTAAACTTTTGACCAGCTAGTATTTAGGCTAATTTCATAGTGTTCACATTTTCCCTATTAAATGTTAAAAACGTTTTTTTATTTTTATCTTCCCTTTTCTTATTTTCATCTTTCGAAGCTCTACTCAAATAAGTGGTTGAGTCTAACAACGTAAAATGCATATTTTCCTTTATGTTC
The DNA here is from genome assembly GCF_004210375.1 of Tachypleus tridentatus. NCBI lineage: Eukaryota > Metazoa > Arthropoda > Merostomata > Xiphosura > Limulidae > Tachypleus > Tachypleus tridentatus. The sequence goes on from NC_134836.1 coordinate 34,203,538, forward strand.
ATTGACCTTAAGATTTTGGCCAGCAGTGTATTATATCGCATAAAACGAATTTTAGTGTCTCAGGTAAAATTATATATATTTCGATTAGTGTTTTTCCTAAGCCTGGCATCGCCAAGCGCATAAGCCCAAGAGTTGGCGGTGGGTGGTGATGAGTAGCTGCCTTATGTTCCTTGATGGAATCTAAGGGTGATAACTAACTAACTGTTTTTCCTATTTCACAAGATAACATTCACTTGGTAATATTGCATACTTGCGCGGATATATATATATGTGTGTGTTTATAGCTTTTACACCTTGTATTTAAATACCAAAACAAAAAACACGTCATTATGTGAAAAAGTAAGAACCTTATATTTAAATAATCCTTCATTAGCGGTAAGTCTGAGGGCTTATACAAATAAAAATCGGGTTTCATTACGTAAGAAGAGCGCTGATTAGTCCAATGTATAGCTTTGCGCTGAATAGCAAACAAATATAATACAAAAAAAAAAAGAAAGAAATGAGAGAGAAAACTTAAAAATCAAGCATGCGCGGAATCTTCCCAGTCATTACGTCAGCTTGGAGCATTGTTGCGAATCTGGAATGAGCCACTAGGCTGTTGCTGGCATAAAACAATTTGAAGAACAAAAACTCTAAACGTTAAAATATGACATCTTATCAAGCAAAATGTTAGCGACAGAACAAACGACCAATTTTACTTGCTTTTTACAAACAGTTAATTTGTCTTTTGGAATAACTACTTTCACTGTCCGATTACCATACAGATCGCAATTTATCTAACTGACGCCAGGCCGGTCTGGTGTTCAAGGTATTGTGTTGCTTGCCAGGTGATGTCACAATTGTTATTAAACTCTTAGGGATCTCGCGCACTCATTTATTTTTTATTTTATTTTGTAATAGTTCATGGCATTGTAATGTAATTTCTCCAAGCCATCGTTACAAGTGAACAATGTAGTTGCGATTCAGTTATGGCAGGTTTTTTGAATGTCTAGACAGTAACTGACAGAAAAAGAAAAGTAAGATAATTCAAAGAAATGGAAGGCTTCCTCGAGTTGTTTGAGTATGCTGGGAAGGGCGTGTTGCACAAACCCGGCGCCAGGTTTTCTCTGGTCCTGATGCAGAGACGTATTCATAATAGGATCCCCTAATTTTTAGTTTATTTTTATAGGCAGTATGGAAATAACAGTATATATATATATATATATGTATTCAAAAACATTAAGTGTCAAATGGATCATACAACAACTATTCTATAACACATGAGACCTATGAATATCGAATACCTTTGAGAACCTTTTATTACTAGGGTCCTGGTGCCCTTTGTGTTTTCACCAGTACCGGTACTGAACATGTATTGATTGTTTCATGAAATCATTAAGCGGATGGCAATCAGTACAAGTTTTTCTGTTTTAAGGTGAACAATTTTTCTGTTTTAAGGTGAAAAATGTGAGTACAGTACACCACGATGGCTTGTCAAGACTTCTGCTGAGTAATAAATCAGTCCCGGTATGGCCAGGTGGGTAAAGCACTCCACTCGTGATCTCAAGGTCGCGGGTTCGAATCCCCGTCACACCAAAGATGCTAGCATTTTCAGCCTTCGGGACGTTACCATGTTTATGGTCAATCCTCCTTTTCATTGAGAAAAGAGTAGCCCAAGAGTTGGCGGTGGGTGGTGATGACTAGCTGCCTTTCCTCTAGTCTTACACTACTTGATTAGGGACGGCTAGCGTAGATAGCACTCGACGAGCTTTGCGCAAAAATTAGATAAAAAAAGAATAGTAAATGACAGAACAACTTCTATGTCTTATTGATTTATTTACAGACGGCATGCACGTACACAGCTGTTTCAAAGTTGCTTAACATTTCAGGATAATTCCAAGAAACCTGATTCCGTGAAGCAACTGAAAGTACACATAAGCTTATTCAGGCACACGTAGACCAAAGATAAAACTGAAATACATAAATCAACAGTTAACAGTGTCACCCTGGGAAAGAAACTTCATAAATTAAAAATCTTAAGCTACATTTCTACACAGATGTTTTCTGTTATTTTAGAGTTAATATATTTGCTGCTGTTATAATAGAGGCAAAAATTGCATCAATTCATCCATTTATCTTTTTGTCTGTTTATATAATCACACTGCACAACAATTTTTTTGAAAAGCTTTGCTTCCTGAAAAGTCTTTGCTGATTGTGACAGGTACCTGGTGGGTATGCACAAATATAGTTTTGGTTTTGCTTCATCACGTTGGAACTCTGAGAAATAGACAGTTAACTGTTTACCGGCAATAACGTATTTAAATGCGTTTATGTTTCTAATACGCTATTAAGTTCAACATAATTAAAAGTGTTTTACTCCTGATTTTCGTTTGAATTCAATATCCGCCCCCCGCAAGTACAGCGGTATGTCTCCGGATTACAACGCTAAAATCAGGGGTTCGATTCCTCTCGGTGGGCTGAGCAGATAGCCCGATGTGGCTTTGCTATAAAAAAACACACACACAAACACACACTCAATGTCCGGTGCATCACGTTGCAGTGTCCAACAGTAGTCAGCAAGCATTGACGGATTCCAGTGGCCTTGATATCGTTTTTCCATTGTAGCAATGTCCTGGTGAAACTGAAGATTTCGATGAAATTGTACGTGATGGGCAAAAGTTGGATCTCATTTTCGTGATCAGCAGCCAAAAATCTATAAGAAACACCCAACAGTGTTCAAGAAGCAAAAATTTTGTTGTACAGTGTTAGCGGTCGTAAATACGGCTCAAAATGTTTGTTTAACCTCACTAAAAAATTCATTGCACCTTACGATTTTATAAAAATACTGGTTAAAATCAGCATACAAAAGTGTCAGTAACGGACCAATAGACGTTTTCGCTTATTATAACAATAAACCTGGTGGCAGGAAAGTGAAAATGTGTGGGTCGGTTTTTACTTAAGCCTTGTGAGGGATTGACTCATCTTGAACAAAGTAAAAAACAAAACGTATGATTTCCAGTAACTTGTAGTTTTACATTATAGATTGACTCTTATTAGAGCGTGACTTGTTAATGTCGGTGATGTACGACACACTTAACATAAATAATCATGAAACTTGTAATAAGCCCCATCTGAACTTTCCTCGTACTGTTTAACATACTGTTTAACACAATAGAATGAAAATATTTATTATTATTTAATTTCCATTCATAAGGTTAATTGATTGTTTGGAGTTAAGCACAAATCTATGCAATGGGCTATCTGTGCTCTGCCCACCACAAGAATCAAAAACCGGTTTCTAGCGGTTATAGCTGTGCCATGGGTGAGGGGGATATTCAAAAGGTTAAAATGATGTCAAAAAAGTTTCCGGGTGAGATATCGGTAAATTTGTGAACTTACAACACTAATTTCTGAAGTTAGATTCCTCACGGTGGATGCAACAAATAGTTCAATGTGGCTTTGTTCTACAAAACTACAAAAGAAAGAACGACAAATTAATAAACAATAATTAGAAGAAAAATGTTACGCAGTAATGGGAAATCACTGCTTTATAGTTTTAAAGACGAGAACATTTCTGTGGCAAATCTGTTTGTTTTTTCCTTTTAAATTGTTATTTTTTAACATTTCTTACTCAAATGTTTAATTTTTCTTGTGTATTTACTAGGAAATTCAAGAAATACAAACGGTTAGTATCTTTATGTCATAATTCATTGTCTGACGTGTAAGCATATATGAAATAAAAAAAACCATAACTCGAGAACTTTCGAAAGGTGGACCTTTTATCTTCAGGGACCCGGCATGGCCAAGCGCGTTAAGGCGTGCGACTCGTAATCTGAGGGTCGCGGGTTCGCATCCCCGTCGCGTCAAACATGCTCGCCCTTTCAGCCGTGGGGGCGTTATAATGTGACGGTCAATCCCACTATTCGTTGGTAAAAGAGTAGCCCAAGAGTTGGCGGTGGGTGGTGATGACTAGCTGCCTTCCCTCTAGTCTTACACTGCTAAATTAGGGACGGCTAGCACAGATAGCCCTCGAGTAGCCTTGTACGAAATTCAAAAACAAACAAACTTTATCTTCAGGAGCATGCCCCCAGTGGCACAGGGGTATGTATGCGGACTTTCACACTAAAAACCAGGTTTCGATACCCGTGGTGGGCAGAGCACAAATAGCCCATTGTGTAGCTTTGTGCTTAATTCTAAACAAACAAACAAATCTTCAGGAGAAAACTGGTTTCAAGACTTCTTGAACCTACGTGTTTTTCTAACATCATGGCTGTAATCATATATAGTACTTATAAAATACTGCTCAGAAATGTTCCCACTTTTGCTAACCATAGCCTTTTTTTTTTTTTTTAACAGAAATTTCAACCTCACTCAGAGGTATCTCATGGGCATCTATAGGAGACTCCTTGATTCAGATATATTCATTCCTAATATTGTATTTCTAATTCAGAGAAGTTAGCCGACAACATTCATTGCCATAGGGGTTACGTCCTTCTTTTCCGAAATAAAAAATAGAATTCACTATCAATTCACTGAAAGTGCGAAATGTATTTGGCAACCTCGCGTCTCGAATACCGGAGCCTGAAACATTAACCAGTAGCAACGTTCGGCTTAACCCCATTTTACGAGCTATTTCACCTGCTATGTTATCTTAATATTTTAAAACTGAAAAATAGTTGATTATTATTGTATTTGTATTTAATTTCACACATGTGATTCTACCTTGATACACCCATCACTGAACATACTCGACTCTTTGATCCAAATCAGTCTCTAGTGAAGAACACAAAAACACATTTAAAGTTTATAGATCATACAAATCCAAAACTGTATTTAGCTATAACTTTTTGTAAACATTTCAAATAAATAGTTATTCAACTGATTCGAATAATTTTATTGTTTATAAATTCCTTTTGATATTGTTATATTGTTGTTATTTTGAATTAAGCACAAAGCTACACAATGGGTTATCTGTGGTCTGCCCACCACGGATATCGAAACCCGGATTTTAGCGTTGTAAGTCCGCAGACATACCGCTGAGACACTAGGGGCTATTCCTTTTGAATCAGGACGTCTTGTACAACAACATTACTTCCATTGTCCCCGCTAGTACAGCGGTATGTCTCCGGATTTACAACGCTGAAATCAGGGATTCGATTCCCCTCGGTGGGCTAAGCAGATAGCCCGATGTGGCTTTGCTGTAAGAAAAACACACAAACACATTACTTCCATTAATGTGCTTCCATTATTTCTTTATAACAATTAGGATATTTTTTCATCAACATTTGATTTAAATGTACTTAACCCTCTAAATACAACTGAGCTGTGCATTTATGGACTTCTGGTTATTGTTTTGAGACTGTGAGATCATAGGCGCGCTGAAAGTTTGTCAGGCTTACCGTTGGGATCAGGGCGAAAGAGAAAAAAACTAAAATAATTTTATACTAAGGAAATAATTATATACTAATGGAATGTTAAATGGTTAATAAAACTTCTAATAAACACCAAATGTTTTAGCTGCCTGACTATATTAAAAGTTATAGTATAGTGAAAGTTCCTATTTTTATAATTAACTGTTTCAAGACTGATTAATAATTTAAACGACACTTTAAACTTTTTTCGCCATGTTTTCCATATAACCCTAAAATTCGAGATTCGATCCTCACATTGTTTTATTTGTCTGTTGTTTATGTTTTGGCTGCAAGCTTACTGCTAAACACCAGGGGTATCCTTGAGCGAACGCAATATGTGCATCCACCACGCAGCTTTTTTTAAACAAATAAACACCTTACCATTACGGTAACAAACAAACCTAGATGTTTCTAATCTGTTTCCCCAGTGGCATAGCGGTTTGTCTGCGTACTCACACCACTAGAAACTGAGTTTCGATACCCGTGATGAGTAGAGCATAGATAGCCCTTTGTGTAGCTATGTGATTAAACCCAAACAATTATTATTGTTTCGTGCCCATTAATATAAACAATACGTTTTGGTGGTTGATTAATAAAGTTTTTCTATTTATATGACCCTGGCATCATCTTGTGATTAAGATACTGGATTCGTAACGTGAAAGTCACGTGACTAAAACCCGTCTCCGGACATGCTCGTCCTTTTAACCGTGGTAGCGTTATAATTTAACAGCCAATCCCACTTGTAAAGATTATACAAGAGTGAGCGATGGGTGGTGTTGGTTGGCTAGCTAGCTACCTTTCTTCAAGATTAGAAAAGCTATTGCAGACAACCGTCTGTTGGTTTACACGAAGTTCAACAATCAGCTTTCCCTTGGTCCTGCTGTTTTAAGACCAAACATGTCTTCCGGTGGCTGAACGAAAAGCGACAACTTCATCATGTTGCTTCGCACTAAAACGAGCAATAAACAAATAATAAGTCCAGATAATTTTCTTTAAAAACAAACATTAAGTAGTTTAATACTTTTTTAAAGTACTATCTTACAATAACACACATAATTAAAATTTCATTTATTCTTTTTCTGTATTACTCTTCGCCGGATTTCTTAGAATATCACAAAAAACAGCATCAACTGGTAACTGTGATAAATAGCAGCTGACTCCATTTGAGACAAGACAAAGGCCAATGAAATCGTTTGTTTACACTGTTAGAAACGTAAAATTGTTGACTAGCAGTTGAAAATTAACAATAATTTAAGACATACTGTAATCACGATGATAGTATAATAACAATATTAAATTTATGTGTGAAATATATATAATCTGAGAAGCTTCGTTTAGTTTTTTTTTTTATTTTCGTTCAAAGCACACGAGAGCTATCTGCGCTAACCGTCCGTAATTTAGCAGTATGAGACTAGAGGGAAGGCAGCTAGTCATCATCACCCCCAGCCAACTCTTGGTCTACTCTTCTACCAAGAATGGTGGGATTGACCGTCACATTATAATGCTCCCACGGCTGAAAGAGCAAGTATGTTTTGGTGTGACGGAGATTCGAACCCGCGACCCTCGTATTAAGAGCCAAGCGCCCTAACCACCTGGCCATGCTGGTCCGTCTGTGTTATTACTACATATTCTTCTGTTACACAAAATTCATTTGTCAGTGGCTTCAATGACTGGAAGAATAGAAAGAAAAAAATCCTTCAAAAGAAAATTCAAGCAAGTATATTAGGAATGACAAGAGAATATAGAACTGGCATTAAATTAACAATATATTTCGCTCAAGAAAACGTTACTGGAAGAGAAAGCTAAAAACAACTCAAGTCGTTGGCTTTTTATGACAATGGAATCTTACTTTCAGAAGGTATAATAAAATAATTGGGTTTTGTCACAATAAAAACTATCCAATGGCTGTTGTATAACTTTCTGAATTTAATCTATCTCTTGTTGAACATATTCACAAAAGCAGAAACAAAGAGAAACGTTCTTTCTTGTACTTGTCTTCTACAGTTTGTAAGGAATTTATTGAATTGCTTAAGAAGAATCTTCATCAATGTGCCACCAATGTACTTTTTCATTAAATGTTGACTCAGCGCTAGATGTCAGTATTAATAATTTGTTTGTTTGCTTTTTGAATTTCGCGCAAAGCTACACAAAGACTATCTGCGCTAGCTGTTCCTAATTTAGCAATGTAGAGCGAAAAGAAAGGCACCACCAAGTTTTGGGCTACTATTTTACCAATCAATTGTGGGATTGACAGTCACCCTATAACGCCCCCACGGCTGAACGGGCGAGCGCATTTGGTGTGACTGGAAATCGAACTCGTGACCCTCAGATTTCGAGTCGAGTGTCTTCACTACTTGGTCATGCCATGTCTCAGTATTGATGAACAACTAGTCATTATGGTAAGTTGCACTGAGAAACTAGTCATTATGGTATGCTATATAAAATCAAATAGAGAAGTTATTGTGCTTTTTTTTTTCAAAGGTTTATAATCACTCATTCACTACTATGAATATTAATATGTATTAAAGTCTCTTGCAAGAAGTGTAGTAGATAAGCTCAAAAACCTTGGAATTAATATCCACAGTTTTGAGAGACGTATTTACTACAATTGTATTCAGTGTTTACGCTCCATGCGCGACTAATTAGTTGAATATGTTAGATAACCAGCAAACTTTTGCCAAGTTGTAGTGAAGTATTGCAGTATCATTCAACATCCAAGTACTTTTTACTTTTTCTTCAAAGTTAACAAAAAGATGGGAAGTGCTTACATCTGGCATTGAATCAAACAATAAAAGCAGACAGTGAAACACAGTGATACATGATGGGCAGCTCATACAAAGCCCTTCACATTCATTTGACAGTCCACAGAAGAGGAACGTTGATGACAGAAGCATTTCTGAAATAATTTTTCAGAGCAGTCAAAAGCTACGAGTTGGGTCTTATAATGTAATAATGGACAGACTTTTCCAAGATCTTCAGAAGAGCTAAGCAGCATACAAAAGCCTGGCTAGTATATTTGGATTTCTTACACACTTGAGAAACTGCAAGATGAAGGCATTCACACTCAATGTCTTGTGGAATGTATGCAGCTGAAAAATATTACCTAGTCTCCTTAAAAAAAAAAAATACAGCAAATTTCTTTCTGAGAAATTTTATTGTTTGAGATTAGATGCAATTTTTCTAAACTTTCAATTACTTTACGAATATACCTCCCAATTCCAATACCCAATGGAGAACACGAACAAGTTTTTCACCATTGAAATAGATCGAAAATGAACCGTGATCTTGCTTTGGCAAAGGCAGATAAATGCTCTTTCGCTTTTGACTATCATAGAATATTCAAGAAAACGCCGATATAATTATAGACAAGTATACAAGGCTTAGGATCTCGGAAAAGAAAGTTGTAATGTTCGTGTGAATATTTTTGACAGTTAAAATTTCATAATAATAAAGAAACCAACCTCGTTCAGGAAAGTAATATATTCTAATTTGTTTTGCTAATTGTTAGTTTGCAGATTTAAATGTCATTATGTTCTGTCCACAGCGAACATCGAAACCCGATTTTTAGTGTTATAAGCTATAAAACTTGCTACTGAACCAGTGGGAAAGGAGCTTCTCTTTGATAACATGTTTTTCTTCACATCTGTTATATATACGTATATATGTAAAATAAACAACAGGCAAAATTTACAAATTTGTTATATTAATTTTTTTTTAATACTTTATGCGGCGAACATTTGTTCGGTGGACTGAGAGGGCCCAACTTAACTATCTTAATCTATCACTGGCAGCACCTATCGCCTACATGGCTTACCCTAATTGCGGGACTGAGTGCCAAATTTCTTATGTTCAGCATCTCACATTAACCACTAGGCCAAGCCCGTCTGAAATATTAAAATAGCTAGTATTATAGGAATCGTTCATCACAAAATTCGTAATGTCCATGAAGTATATTTGAATATATTTGATATGGTTTCAACCCAAAACTTTTTGATACTCTTATTGTAATGGGCCCGGTATGGCTAGGTGGGTTAAAGCGTTCGACTCGTAATCTGAGAATCGTGGATTCGCATCCCCGTCGCACAAAATGCTCGCACTTTCAGCCGTGGGGGCGTTATAATGGTACGGTCAATCCTACTATTCATTGGTAAAAGAGTAATCCAAGAGTTGGCAGTGGGTGGTGATGACCAGCTGCCTTTCCTCTAGCCTTATACTGCTAAATTAGGGACGGCTAGCGCAGATAGCCCTTGAGTAGTTTTGCGTGAAATTCAAAACAAGCAAGCTTATTGTAATGAAAACACAAAACATAATAAACTGGAAACTCTATTTTTCTAAGCCAACCGTCATTAATACGTTCAATATATTTTCAGTTTGATGCACAACTTAACGTTTTTCAGTAACTTTATATTTTCATTGGAATATTTTTTTTTATTTAAAAAGGTTGTAAATTATGATGAATTAAAAAGATAATAAAGTTTGACAACAATAATACAATAATTTTGGAAGAAATTTTCAGGTATTCATTAAGTAAAGCTATAGATCTCAAATTCTTAAAATCTAACTCATATCTCCCTTTCTCTCCTCTTACCGCTTTTTCAGCCGTGTGAAATTATAATATGACAGTCAATCCCACTGTTCGTTGGTGAAAGAGTAACCCAAGAGTTGGCAGTAGGTGGTGATGACTAGCTGCCCTCCCTCTGGTCTTACACTGCTAAATTATGGACGGCTAGTGTAGATATTCCTCGTGTAGCTATGCGCGAAATTCAAAAGCAAAGAAACCATTCACATTAAGAGATCAACTGTCACTCTTATAACTCTCCCACAGGTTAAACTATGAGAAACCTTTCATGGTATTTTTCATCAGCTCTGAAACAGAGATTTCTGCCACACTACCGACACAGGCATACAGCTAAACTAATTTTTAAGCGATATTGCTTAAAAAGAATGAACTACATAAAGAAAATTAAACAATTTTTTCTTAAAATAAAAAAAAAGAATTAATTATACATTTTATATGATGTGTAAAAAATTTACTGTTGTACATTTATTTTAGTGCCTACGCTTGTTTCTGTATAATTTTTCATTTTTTGCATGTGACGTATCTTCATGGCTGTGTTTTGCGCAAGTCCCTCATGTTCTCGAAATTTATAGCAGATTCTTGGGCGTAAGAATCGACAATGTACTAGGTGTGTATGTAATACTGGTGACTAACAGTATTGTTGTCAAGTGAACTTTAGTGAACGTTCTAGAGTCTCGCATGATTCGTATAAAAAGCAGCTAGTGAGAGACAGAAGAATAATATTAGTGGTCGGAAGTTACAATTGTGATTAACGCCTATTAATTGTAAAACTACAGAAGTTGACGAGGAACGTTTGTAGATTTCGAACATTACAAACCGTTTAACTTTAGTAAATTAATTTCGAACCTTAGTATTTCTACTAGGACATTAGATGTTGTCGCCGATAAAAATTTACGTGTGGTGCATGCTGAGCCAACCGTCAAAAGGAGTATACAGGTATATCAAAAAGTCATTAATTTGTTCTCCGTCAACGTGATAAAATATTCAGTTCTAGACAAGATACAAGACTCAGTATTGTTTGTAAGTTTCTAAAGTTCTTGTACATAAAGCATCTTTTATAATAACTATTAGTAATAACCGTTATTATAAATTGTACTGTTTTTATATTTGTATATTCAAATATATTTATATTTAAAAAATTGTGTGTATCAATCTTGTTGGCAAATATAACAAATTTAATACATACATATTAACATTTAATTAACTTATAAATTCAAACTTCCAGTTATTTGAAATAGTAATATGTAACGTACGTAACATAATAAATCGGAGACTTGTCCGAGATAAATTATAGTACGTACCAGATCCAGTTTAAGAGCATAGCAATTACTTATCATAAGAATGATTTTCGTCGGAGAGTTTATCACTAACTTATGATAAGATCGGTGAGAAAATAAAACAACAGCAACAACAACTAAGTAATTAAACACTTATTGTTTGTTTGTTTTCTAATTTGCCACAAAGCTACTCGAGAGCTATCTGCGCCATCTGTCCCTAATTTTGCAGTGTAAGACTAGAGGGAAGGTAGCTAGTCATCACTACCCACCACCAACTCTTGGACTATTCTTTTACCAACGAATAGTAGGATTTACCGACACATTATAACGCCCTCACGGCTGAAAGGGCGAGCATGTTTGGTGTCACGGCGATTCGATCGCCCGACCCTCGGATTACGAATCGCGTGCCTTGACCACCTGGCCATGTCGGGCCAACACTTATTGCTATTAACGTAATCGTCTGGTAGAGTAATATTTTGCGCAATCTGCGTTTGAGCCTAGTATTTTCATAAGTTCAGGGAAAGAAATTTAGAGACTTGTGTTGGCTTAAGAAGACTTAAGTTGGCTTAAAAATTGTATTACCCCACCCTCAGAGCTATAAACTCTTATAATCACTGATGTTATTACTTAAACAAATGCGTTTAAAATTAAAAATAAATAACTAAAACCATGTTTACGATTTTTTTGTATGATAAGGGGGAAAAGTGTGGGAGGGGTTCCTGCTTGTTGACCCATATGGGTCTTAAAAACTTCCAGGCCGAGTATTTTCACAGACTGCCCTTTGACAAAGTGTAATTTTGCGCATTTTATACGTGGACCTGTAGAACGTCGGACTGAGTATCATCAGATGGATCGTGGAACTAGGTATCTCGCAAGAGAACCTTTTATAAAGTGTTTCAGGCGGTCCTTGAGCAGCTAGCTGTCCAAGATGCACAATCTATGTATGCACTACCCAATAGTTTAAGCCAATTCTTAATAAAAACATTTTTAATGAATGGTTATCACGCAAACATTTTTCAAAAACGAGTCGACCAATATACTTATCAAGATGGCATTTCAAACTTGTATAACATCTATGTTACGCTACAAAGTGCATCAGCATTAATCATTTCTGTTGTTTTGAATTAAGCACAAAGCTACACAATGGGCTATCTGTGCTCTGCCCAACACGGGTATCGAAACCTGATTTTTAGCGTTGTGTGTGGGGATTTTAATCATTTCCTTTAATATCTTCAAACAGACCTAGTCAATAGATAAATCTATAAGCATTAAAGGTAGAGTACCACATGCTCCTCAAAATCGACTAGTTCCAGTCACATTGTCAGATGTATCCATATAGTCATCAGGTTAGTGATGAATTACAGAACTAATATCACCACATTCTTCAACATTGACTAGGTACACCGATATCTTAAGTCGTCAGATGCATATTGTTTCATTTCTGTTAGAAATACAGAGTTTCTATCACCACATTCGTCAACATGAATTAATTAGTTCTAGTGAATTCCTTAGAGCATTTCATCCTCTGGAAAGTTACCGTGTTAAACGTTTGTGAGAAGCAAAGAGCTCACATCACCATGTAAAACAACATCAATCAATTTCAAAGTTATATCCAGTGACCTTCAACCACCAGGTGAATATTAATAAAGTTTTGTGATTAGTAGAGCTTACATAACCATGTACGTCAGAATTAATTAGTTCCAGCGATATGTTTAGGGAGTTCAACCATATAGTGAACACAGTTTAATTTCTGGGAAAAGTGAATTTACGTCGTCTTGCACTGTAACAGTTCCAGTTATATCCTCTAGCCCAGTGGTTCCCAACCAGGGAGGCGAGATAACGTTCCACGGGGTGCGAGATAACATTTGTTTTGGCCACCTTCACCTTTATTCTCAAATAAATAATTACTGTGAGGGGTGCGAGAATATATTAATTTTTTTTAGGGGTGCGGTGCATAAAAAAGGTTGGGAACCACTGCTCTAGCCACAGAACGAGAAGTCAACAATTTACATCATCACGTATGCTAATATTAATCAAATTCAATGATATCTTGAGACAGCTCCAACCATCAGATTCATGGATGCAACCATAAAGTGTAGACACCTTACATAACCAATAACCTCCTAGTGGCAAAGCGGCATGTCTGTAGACTCACACCGCTAGAACTGGATTTCGATACCCGCGGTGAACAGAGCACAAATAGCCCATTGTGTAGCTTTGTGCTCAATTCAAAAACAACAGCATGATCATAACCAATCATGTGACCATTAATCTGTTCCAGTTACTACAAGGATGTTCCAAATTCAGGTGAATAATGTTGATCTTTTATGAGCAGTAGATAAATGACGTTAATGTTAGTCAGTTCCAATGGATCTATATACAGCTCCAGGTGAATATTGTTAAGCTTCTCAAAGGAATATAGTTCACATCACCAACGTAAATATTAATCAGTCCCTCTTGATATTTTTAGAAAGCACCGGTCTTCAAGCAAGCGTATTTGTCATCTTTAGTGCCAACGAGGAATAGTTCTATTCACTATAAGAATCTTTGAATGTCTTACTGTTTTCTTCTTGAACTTCAGAAGAATACCAGTCTACAGCCACTAGCAACTACAAATCCATCTGTGCATGGCCTTCGTTTACAGGCGCGAGGACAAATTATTGAATTGTCTGCTATCGATTCTTGGATGTCTCGAGGAGGGTGTGACTGTAACAACACACTGGCCCGCTGCCCTACCCAGAGTGTCTCCCCTAATCTATTGATTAGTTAACGATAGACGCCTAAGAGACCGGGAAGATTAACGATTCCCTAAAGACAGATGACACCAACACTGTAGACGGTATATATACAGCTACGCGCCTCATGTTGAATAATATACAATATTATTTTTTTTAATAAACTCATAATAAATCCAGAAATATGAAAAACGATACGACAAGAAAAAAAAACAGAGAGAGAGAAAATAAGTGAAAAAGGCATAAAATTTTTAGAGCTGGATTATGACATTCATACTAACTCTATGAAATTGTCGTGTACATTTTTGGAAAATATATACACCCAGAAGAGGTAAATTTTTCGGTTTGATATAAAAACAGGTGTTCTTAGCTGGAGTGTAGTGGCAGCTGGAAACGACCTTTATGAGAGGTGAAGCACGCGCTATACACGGCAACGTTTTCAACGAACTGAAATCGACGTACGTCACGTCACGTCCCGCACCTACTCGTCTCTACAGAGTCCGTTTCCTACTACTTTGTTCGACAATCTATAGCTCGCTTAACCAAGCTCTCCTGTTGGCATGGCAACGTGCCATTCTGGCATACACTTTGTTTGAACTCACGAACTGTTTCCTTACACAGAAATAGTAAGTTGTGATTGAAATTTTAGTAGCAATAAATTAATGTTCTATTACACTGTCGTAAACTATTAGAATTAGAACATAATAAATGATAAAAAAGTACGTTTGTTTAAAGTGTTTAGATTAGGGACAGAACATGAACATGGCAATTCTACGTAAGGACGTAAGGCAGTGTCTCAGTTGCCTTACCTGATGAACCGCCAGGTTGAGGTATAATAGAGAAGAATTATCATATGCTGTGACCAGATCAAATAAGAAAAGAAGAGTTTAAGTCAATAAATAGAGAATAGTTGAGAAGTACTGAATTAACATTAATTAATACAGCTGCATTGTTAATTCTGAAAAAAACAACAAAAAACACTATCCAGTTAACAAGATGAAATTGTTTCCGATCCAGACTTTCGTTAGTTACTGGATAATGTTTATTTTGTTTTTGCTGTTTCTGAGTTACAAACTCATAAGTCCAGGGAGTACCAACCATCGGACTTTTGTTGGTAACCAGTTCATGTGTTTGTTGTTGTTGACGTACGAGGGGGGGCAGCCCCCTTGCTTGCAATACATATAGATATTTGAGCAAATTTCCAGTTTTTCATTCGGGCAAAAATTTGAAGTAGAAAATTGGGCGTTTTTTAAATTTTTAACTTAATTCGGTAATCATTCAAGGCCTCATTCGGGAGAAAATGTGCAACTCTCACTCTGAGAACTCCCCCGTACACCCATAAACTGACAAACTTAGCACTGGTTACTTTCCCAGGTATATATATATATTATATTTTTTTCCATTATAGAGCATATTCACACATTTCTATCTTTATTACTCAACGAAATATATTTGATTTATATAAGCCTGTTGTTTCGCCAGTTTTTGCAAATATAACACTGATTAAAATATAACTATAATAAATAAATAACGCTGGGTTATTAATTCTTACATTAAAAAATCTAATATGTAAATAACATAAACAGAATTGATAGAATTTACAATGTATTGCTTAATCTAATTCAAACCATAACTGTCGTTATTCAAGAAAATTTATGACAAATATATATATAACTGCATAGGCCCTGGACTATTACTGTGTCTATATATGTTGTATCTCAGCCACGCTGATTATTTTAAATACTGGGCGAAGGGTTTGTTGACACTGGATTTGACAGATGGAGTGTGATTAACATATTGTAAATAAAACAGTTTCCTGTGTTTTCACTTACAAATTTTAGACTCAACTTTCTGATAATCGAGTCATAAAGTACAAAACACTCAGTAAATTAAATATATTGAAAGTCTTTCATCTAAGAGTCAACTTATAGTGAAACTACTCAGTAAACAGTTTAACATAAGGATTTGGTCTAAAAACCAATTTGCAAACTGTAGACTACTCAGCAGACTATCATTGATTTATATGTGTCGTTTCGAAGCTGCCTCACAAATTATCTTCTATACAGTGAGCCAAGTATGACTTACACTTTCCGTCTCAGAGTTGATACTTAAACTAAGTTTGACTTATGTTCGTTGTCTTAGAGCCAATTCAAAGTGTCTAATATACAGTAGACTAAGTTTGACTTACACATTTCATCTCTGAGCTGACTGAAACTAAGTTTGACTTGTTTTTGTCTCAGAATCAACTCATAATGTGTCTACTACACAGTAGAATAAGTTTGACTTGAGATTATCTTTTCGGGGCTGATTGACAAAACTGAAAACGTTTAGTACTCTGCGTCTCAGGTATAACGTAAATCTGCCTACGCTCTCTAACTCGGTGATTAGATTTATGTTTTGTCTCAGAGTTGATCTGTAAAATGTATACTATTCAGTATAACAGGTTTAACTTACACTGGTTTTCTGCCTCATAATTAAACTGCCGACGCACATCCTAGACGTCCATTGGTTTTTGTATAGCAGAATGTCTAGACTTCATTTGCGCTTGCGCAAACGCTTCTGTCTCGTGCAGAGGAAAGTCATTCTGCACCTCGTTCTTACGTTCCTTCGCAGAAAACGAACTTATTCTAGCTCTCTCTGCATTGACCGCAGGCACTCTTAGGTGATGCCGAACTGTTGGTCACTATCCACCGACACGTCGCACAGCTCTGACCGCGGCGCACGTGCTGTCTTACGTTCCAAGAAGGTTGTGTGGATTTGGGATTTGCAATCTTATGACAGGTGGGCAAGTAGATACATAACGAAAGTCGAAGTGGAATTAATGTACAGGTCTTTGCTTTTCATTTTCTGCTTTATTTACAGAAAAGTAAAAGAAAATTACAACGAAATCTAACAATATTCAGCTAATTTTGAGAAATGTCCCAATGTTACTAAGTTCTTTATATACGTACGGCGTTTTTAGTTGTATTTTATTCACCACAGGGAAACTGTATTTAAATGGGATTCGAAAAATTAGTAGCATTGATCCTATTAATTTATTCCTTTAAATATTTCAACACACGAGTTGTTTAAAATACGAAAATGGACCAAATGGTAAATCGAAGTTGAGACTGAGCTTCAAATTTATTAATTCATAAGTTCCGTGCAAAATGCAATTTTTGTAAGTAATACTTGACTACGTTACGTTGAGGTTAGAATGTTCTGTGTCGTGTGTGTGTGTGTTTTCTTACAGCAAAGCCACATTGAGCTATCTGCTGAGTCCACCGAAGGGAATCGAACCCCCTGACTCTGTGGTGATACGTTTAATCTGAAATACAGTTCATCGTAAATATATATATATATGTTTCGAAGTAAAACAACAACAACAAAACTATATTATTGCGTTCAGTATCGTGGTAACAATTTTTTACTGTTATTGTGTTCAATACATTATTAGTAATTTTTCGTATTATTCTTAGATTTATTATATCAGGGTTAAAATCTTTGTAACTATTATTTTATGAGAATTTGTTATTTCATCTTATATATTGGTAATTAAGTTCTTTAATGTTTTCAGTACGTTGCCAATATAATTTCTATTATTATCACTGTTATGTTCGGTATGTTACTTATAAAATCTATCATTATTATTATTATGTCCATTATTATTGTTATGTTTAATATTTTATGTGATAAAATCTTTATCGTGCTCATTTTGTTTATGGTCAAATCTTTATTATGTTCAGTATATTAACAACAAAATCATCATTATTACTAACTGAGTGTACTCGTTAAGAAAACAAAACTTATATGAAGGGCAATGTTAGATAATGTTTTCTATCGTTTGTTCTTGGCCCGGCATAGCCAAGCGTATTAAGGGGTTCGAATCCTCGTCGTACCAAACATGCTCGCAAATTATTTCTTTCTAGTGACAAAATAAAGTAAAAATGAAGTAAGATAGAAACATGTCAACTTACGAGGGCTTATTACAAAATTGCCATTAATTGTGGCCCGGCATGGCCAAGCGTGTTAAGGAGTTCGACTCGTAATCCGAGGGTCGCGGGGTCGAATCCAGGTCACACCAAACGTGCTCACCCTTTCAGCCGTGGGGGTGTTACAATGTGACGGTCAATCCCACTATTAGGTGGTACAAGAGTAGCCCAAGAGTTGGCGATGACTAGCTGCCTTCCATCTAGTCTTACACGGCTAAATTAGGGACGGCTAGCGCAGATAGCCCTCGAGTAGCTTTGCGGGAAATTCAAAAATACAAACAAACAAAACCTTCGTTCCTTTGTTATTAAATCCATATCCTGTTTTGTGGAAGGTAAAAATTGACTCATTGAACCGATTATGTACTCGTGTCTTTAAAGTCAGAGCCAAAAGTCTATAAAAACAGAAATGTGGCCTATTTCTAGCCTTTTTTATCTTATTGTCTGACAAAAAAATCCTACAACAAAATAATTCATGTACACCATTGAACAGTTTCCGGTAAGATTATGTTCAGTACGTTAGCGATAAAATTGCTGTTATTGTTACAATGTTCAGTAAAATGGTAAAATTATTATTTATGTTGGTGAAATATTGGACTTATGACTGGTGGTCTTAAAAGTAGAACACGATCGTACATTGCAACATCAAAGTCCTTTATTTATTGTCCATTGGTAGTTAACTGAAATTGTAAAAACAAAGATGTGTAAAGTTCATTGTGATATTCGTAATACTTTAAATTAATTTCTTCAAGTTGATTAACTAGATTTTGTTTTGTTTTTTTTTATTTTTGCGCAAAGCTGCTCGAGGATTATTTTCCCTAACCGTCCCTAATTTTGCAGTGTAAGACTAGAGGGAAGGCAGCTAGTCATCACTACCTACCGCCAACACTTAGGCTACTCTTGTACCAACAAATAGTGGGATTGACCGTCACATTATGACGCTTCCACGGTTGAAAGGGCGAACATGTATGGTGCGAAGGGGATTCGAACCCGCGACCGTCGGACTACGAGTCGAACGCCTTAACCACCTGGCCAAACTAATTTTTTTTTTCTACCTATGAAGAACATAACTTATGTGTCTGGTCCGATCACTTCAGTTTTTGGTGTGATAACTAGAAAACGTCTGGTGATATACAAGAACTATTTTATTTTATTTTATTTCTCATCTGAAATAGGTAAATTTCCGCTTTTATCGATTTTTGGCTTTGAATTTAAGGACACAAGTACTTAATAAGGTAAATGAGTCAATTATCAGTTAGCACAAAGTAGGATATGCAGTTAGCATCTGTTGAGGTCGTTAAGGTTTTAAAAACAGAAGAAAGAATGGAGGAGAACATTAACATTATTCTTTACACAATTTTTGCATCCTTAACGGGTACCCTCGGCTAGTAGTTATTACACTGTAAATGAGGTTTATGCAGTTGATGAATAGAAATTGGTAAATACACGTTTTAGGTTCATACTACTATAAGTAACTTCACAAAGGTAGATAAATGTAGTTTTTAGGTTTATATAACTGAAAATTCTCCGATAAAATTGTTGAATAATTTTACGTATAATCCGCTATAACTGATTTTCATGATGTGAAAGAATAGATTTGTTTATTGTACTATAACTGATTTTTATGAGCAGCTTTATATTTATACTATTGTAACTGATTTTCACGAAAACAATTAATATTTTTTTACGATTATATAACTGACTGTAACCGATTTGCATGAATTAACGAATGCTCTTTTCATAAACACAGTAAATGGCATTTTGAACGTTATCAACAAAATTTGTTGCTTATAACAATTAATACTTTTCAAGGTTACGATCGCTGTTTATTGTTAAAGTAATTTTTTAAGGTTGAAAAACATTCTTTTTGTACTGATTCTTCATTCTAATAATGGCCCTATTGTGAATCGTCGGTAAGCTTAAGGGTTTATAATACGTTCTAAAATTTTGAGGAAGATCACTGTGATAGATTTGTTTATTTTTAATTTCGTGCAAAGCTACACAAGGGCTATCTGCGCTAGCCGTACCTAATTTTGCAGTGTAAGACTAGAGGGAAGGCAGCTAGTCATCACCACCCACCGCTAACTCTTGGGCTACTCTTTTACCAACGAATAGTAGGTTTGAACGTAACATTATAACGGCTCCACAGCTGAAAGGGTGAGCATGTTTGGTGTGACGGGGATTCGAACTTGCGACCCTCATATTACGAGTCGAGTGCCTTAACCATGCCGAGCATAGTAGAAAATACATAATATGCTCGCATATCTAAGTAATGGGAATAAACTGTACCACTCGATATGTTTATGTATGGTCAGAGTAAATTTAATACAGTATTTTTGTTACAAATAAAATATATTACTGTGCAAAAGTATTAGGACAATTGAATTTTTTTTTATTCTTCACATTAATGGGGCAAAATCTTCCATGCCATTAAATAATGTAAATTCCAAAAGTATGGTAATGCTTCACTGATCCCTGTTGACAAATGAATGAGTTAGGATGGGAATACTTAACATTCTTTAAAATTCCAATATAGTTGTACCAAAGGCATGTCATAAGGGTTGTGTTTGAATGAACATATTGATGAAATTTAGGTTCTGAAATAACTGTCGTGGTACCCCATGCAATGTCTTAATTGCATAAAAACAAATTAGCAAGGAGCTAGCATATGATACTGGTTTATGTTGGAATACACTTCCACAAATAAACCTTAATAACAACCGTGTTTAACACTATATATTAAGTTTTGTTGTAATGCCACGGCCCAAAAAAGTAGAGAACTGTCAGTACATAAAAGAGCCCACATAAAAACTGTGCGTGATGCTGGTTGGACTCGCCAACAAATTGGGGCAGATTGGAAATGTTCCTCCAAACACTGTCAAATACAACCTATGTCGTGAGACCGAAACAGGTTAATTTGAAAATAGAACAGGAAAAGGCAGAACACCTAAATTCTATAATAATGGTGTTAAGTATCTTCATCTATGCAGTCTTACAGACAGAAGGAAGACCACCACTGATCTCAAGCATGACATAAACGACATGTACTAGATGGTAGAAGAGTGTCCAGATCTACAGTATCGAGAAGACTCAACAAGAATGGAATGTTCGGTTGTGTATCAGTTAAAGAAACCTTTACTTCGATATTCAAATATTGTCAAGAGACTGAAATTTGTTAAAACGTTCAAAAACTGCACTCTTGATGATTGAAAAACGGGCATTATGGACGAATGGGTCCAAGGTTGAAATATTTGATCAAAGTGTAAATTGTACGTACGGCGAAAGAAAGGTGAAATATTCTTACCTCAATGCATAGCATCTACTGAAGCATGGGAGAGGCGGAGTGATGGCATTTTTTCTGTTGAGGCGACAGGAGATATTTGTAAAATAAATGGAATAATGGAGCAGCACAAGAACTTTCAGATACTGGTTTGTGATGGTACACCCAGTGGTTCGTGTATCGTTGGTGAAGGATTCTACTGCCAAGAAGACAATGACCTAAACACTCATCCCACCTATGCAGAAATTATTACAAAAGCTGCCGGAGTCATTCAAATAATGCAATGTCTCCCACAGAGACCCGATCTCAACCCAACTGAGCAGATCTGGGATTTTATAGATCAAAAACTTGACAAATCAAAAGTTTCTTCCACAAACACTTTATGGGACTGTATTAGAGGCATTTGATTAAAATTCCAAAGAAGACTTTGATTAAGTATTTTGCAACAATGCTTGAAAGACTCTCTGCGGTTATTAAAACAAATGGTGGGCACATAAAATATTAACTGTTTGCTGACCTCAAGCATTTTCACCGAATTTCTGTTGTATTAGATATGAAGATTAATAACAATTTTGAGGTGTTATCTGTGATTTACCTTCCCTCTAGACGTCAAAAATCTCATAAAGATTATCTGTTGTTGTTTATAATATTGGAATTGGGTTGTTTTTAATGTAAGATTATAATGATATTAACAAAGTGTACTTATTATGTGTGTGACTGAAATACTGTTTTTCTTGTAAAACCTTAGGAAACTTTTATTTGGATATCGCACCAAGCTACAATAGGGCTATCTGCACTAGCCGTCCTGTATTTAGTAATGTAAGACTAGAGGGAAGGCAGCTAGTAATGATCACCACCGTCAACTCTTGGGCTACTCTTTTACCAACGAATAGTGGGATTGATCGAAACATGATAACGCCCCCGCGGCTGAAAGGACGAGCATATTTGGTATGACTGGGATTTGAACCCACGATCCTCAGATTACGAATCGATCGTCCTTATCACCTGGCCATTCTGGGTCAGGAGAAAGAATAAAGAATATAGAATATAAAGAATATATGACAGGTCTGACACTATTACTATTGTCTTACCAAAGTATAACTATCTGTAATCATGTTTCATTAGCTTGGAAGAAGTATTCACACTATAACAGTTAGTTATAATATTGTTAATCTACTTCGTTATTGTTATTGTGCTAAAGATAATATATTTTTATCTCGTTATGATAATAGTAATAGTAATAAATTAAATTGCACGACTTATTTTGTTAATGGTTGGTTGTAGTAACTGGAAATACTGCATAGCTTTATAATAATGTTAATAACTCTTAATGACGAGAAACCCACTTGAAGTAAAACTGTATCTCAGACAAAGCGATTAACACTTTTACTAATATAGCAAAGAACAACGTTTCGACCTTCCTAGATCATATTCAGGTTAACAAAGGTCATCCTATTTAAAGCAAGTGTTGATACACAATCCAAGGTATAACTGAAGAAAATTATGTGTTCGTTTAAAACTGACGAAATACTATGCCGACTGTCACAAAATTTGGCATGTATCTTAAGAACCCCTTGAGAAGTGACATAGAGGATTCGGCATTGGGATCTGACTCCCCTGTGTGACAAAAGTTCCTATATCTTTCTCGTGTGCCATTTAATATTGAATATAGTATCGTATAGTCACGACTTAAATATATTAAAGATTCTAACAGCAGCTTGCTTTCGACTCTTCAGAAATTGTCTTCAGATTAATGAATAATAAATAGTAATAATAAATGGTATATAGAAATTCACATTTGACCCAATGTTCACAGGTGAGGGTGTAAGTGTGCATGGCATTTTCATAGTTACATTTAAAGTGTTACTAAACAGCTTTATTATCAATATTAGGCAGTTGGAATCAAAAATTAGCTTATAACTAAAGTTTTAATTTCGTAGTTTAAAAATGGAATATTCAAATAAAGTTTCAGCCTTAAATTCTCTGTGCAATGTGATGCCTCGCTTTTCTGACTTCTATATTTTATATTTCCTTTTTTTCCCCTTACATGTGTTTCAGAACGTCCACCAATTAGAAGCACCAACTATAAGATATCAATAAATTTGTTACACCTCTCCCCCACACACACACGGAGCTTCCTCCCAATGCTGCATACATTTGAAGTGACATCTTTGCTCACGCTTACTTGTTTGTTTGTTTTTGAATTTCGCGCAAAGCTACTGGAGGGCTATCTGCGCTAGCCGTCCCTAATTTAGCAGTTTAAAACTGGAGGGAAGGCAGCTAGTCATCACCACCCACCGCCAACTCTGGGGCGAGCATGTTTGGTGCGACAGGGATTCAGACCCGCGACCCTCAGATTACGAGTCGAGCGCCTTAACCATCTTGCCATGCTGGACACGCTTGCTTGTTAATGGTACATGTTTATACCGAATAGAAGGGTCGTTTAGAGAATTATGTTAACATGAATGTTTTTCTTTCACGAAAGAAGGTTGAAACGTTGTTTGCTCCTCTATTAGTGCGTTCTCTATCCATTCCAGTCGTTTGTAAATATATCATTTTTTCTTTACAAGTAGGTTTTCTCGCCATCACGGATGAACGTTTTTCATTTATTTCAGTAAATAATGATATTTTTATAGCCTGTTAATAAGTTACTTAAAAATCAGTGCAAATCGTATTAGTTTTGTGGCATTCTGATTGGCTGCTTAAAACATTGTTTTTGTTTTAAAATGCATATTTTAAAGCTGCCTTTATTATTTTTGGACAAAGTATGGAAAAAAAAGTACGCTAAATAAACGTTCTCCAGTCCTAATAAGACCTGAAAGCAACGGTAAGGGATAAATGTCTTGTTTTTATGTATATTTATTTTTATATATATTTAAACATATGTAACTAAGATATGAAATTTAAAAACGTATTAGCCTGAAGAAAACAAAATTTTAAAAAGTTCTTCACGAGGTATGCCCTCGAGCTTTTGGTGAGTTATGTAATTTGATAATTTCGTCAGCAATTATACAACGCTCCATGTTAGGAAAGAAGAAATAAGACGTAGAGTACAAAGTTTTAACGAAAAAAAAAGTTTTACAAATTAATTTAGGAGGTTCTAAAGTTATTTGAATATATGTTGAGAACTGAACGTGAAAAAAGGCATTTTTGTTCTTTAACATTAAGACTACCTTGCACTCAGACTAGTCAAAGCAAGAGTCAAACTGACTACAAATTCACGGACATATCTTGAGTAAAGTACATTATTAAAACTTTCTTTTTTTGTACAGTGAATTTTTACGTTTACTAAATGCTTCCCAAACTTCATGATGATACATGGACTTTTTTCCTATGTTTACTAAACGCTTGCCAGATGTCATGATGTTACATGGTTTTTACGTTTATTAAAGGCTTGCCAGATTTCATGATGATAGATGAACTTTTTTACGTTTACTGAAAGCTTTCCAGATTTGATGATGATACATGGATTTTTACGTTTATTAAAGGCTTGCCAGATTTCATGATGATAGATAAATTTTTTTTCTACGTTTACTGAAAGCTTGCCAGATTTCATGATGATACACGAAGTAATTTGGAATAACAGTTAGCATTAGTTCTCCCATGTGGAAAACACCAGTACTGAAATGTACCTAGAACAGCGTAATTTGTTTGGTTTGGTTTGTTTGAAATTAAGCAAAAAAGCTACACAATGGACTATCTGTGCTCTTCCCTCTACGGGTATCGAAACTCGGTTTCTAGCAGTGCGAGTCCGCAGACATATTGCTGTGCCACTGGGGGGCGTGTACTTTGTACTGTTGAGAGCTGACGCGGGATATTATGTAACAAAGCACAAGGTTTAGTATGTTTTGAATTTCGCGCAAAGCTACACAAGGGTTCTCTGCGCTAGCCTCCTTAACTTAGCAGTGTAAGACTATAGTGAAGGCAGCTAGTCATCACAACCCACCGCCAACTCTTGAGCTACTCTTTTACTAACGAATAGTGGGATTGACCCCTACATTATAATGCCCCCACGGCTGAAAGGGCGAGCATGTTTGGTGTGACGAAAGTACAAGGAATGAAAGCATAGTACAATAAAAGTAGCTAGAAAATTTAACTGAGTATTTATAATAATAAAAGATCCTGTGTGTGTAGCCGCCATGACTCCAAGAGGAAAGATATTAGAAACACGAAACGTTCCACACATAATAAAGTGATTCTGAGGGTGTGCACCTGGGTATTATTTTTTAAATCTGGCTCAAAAAATTCGGTAATTTGTTTACCCTACACCCTAATAATTCTTGTTCCTGAAGGTCTATAAAAAGTACCACACTGTTTTCTGACTCTCACTTATTGAATGAACAACGTGTGACGGTTTTCTGGCAAATACTCTTTTTCAACATAAAAGTAGGAAGAAAAATACAAATTTGAGGATTTAAGAACGTTTGGAAAACGGTAACAAACAACGGGGAAAAGTGTGAATCAGAGAATATTATATAATTCAGAGAATAAAAAGATTTCAAATAAAAACACAGGAAGAAAAATCTGAACTCAGAAGCTAAGTTAAAACTATTTGTTTTTAAAAAAGAGCTTAAATGAATTAAGTTCGAGAAATGCCAACAGACAAAGCAATTAAAGAATTGACCCATTCGGGTAGCTATAGATCTAATTAAGATAATGAAGACGCTTTACTGGTACACTGAGGCCTCTGTGAATCATGAGGGGTCCTTTGAGCATGGGTATTTTAAAACAATAAAAATTTACTGTATTAGTGTTTACGTTTATTATTGATTACTCTATTGATAAGAAGGACTCGGCATGGCCAGGTAGTTAGAGCACTCGAATTGCAATCTGAGGGTCGCGGGTTCGAACCCTCTCACACTAAACACGCTCACCTTTTCAGCCGTGGGGACGTTTGTGATAAAGTAGCTCAAAAATGGGAGAGGATGGTGATGACTAGCTGCTTTACGTACCATACTTACTCATGTAACTTTGCGCGAAATTAAAAAAAAAAAAAAACGATGATAGGAAATAGCTCCATTTCTCATGTTTACGATTGGTTGTATTAATGTAAATTATGTCTCCGGATTTACAACGCTAAAATTAGGGGTTCGATTCCCCTCGGTGGGCTGAGCAGATAGCCCTATGTGGCTTTGCTATAAGAAAAAAACACACAAACACACACACATTAATGTAAATATACTGCATAACTAGTAAGATTAATATTAATGTTTACCGAAAACCTGCGCACAAATACATATTTGGACTTCACGGCCATCAGAAATTAGGCCAGGAATTTTGAAACGTCTCACAATAAGAGCGAAACGTGTGTGGCCAAGATAACCTGGGGATCTAACACACTAAAATCTACATCTCAAAACAACAAGTATCCAGATCCTCTCGTTTAATATTTAACGAATCAGAGGAAAACATCGTGTAAACAACAAAACATTGCTATGGAACAATAACTTGATCAGTGTTTGATTTGTACATTTCCATATCTTTCAAAACTCAGCGAAAGACTCCAACGTGTTAAAAAGCGTTGAACTAACCATTGTATATGCATCGTTCATAACATTACGTATCTACGATTTTTTCTACGAACGTGGACGTCATACGTCTATGCGCCAAAAAATATAGTGTACAAGGTAACACATTGTATAATTAAACTGATGTTGGTGCAACAGAACTCTCACGTTCCCGATGTTAGAAACACATAACGCCTACGTCACTACGTATTATGTGAAATATCTCAACATTATCTTGATTGTCTTGATCCAACTACCGATAATATATTCAATGGATATATTTCTAACACAAAATAATTTCTCTAACATAAAAAAGAGGCTATTTATATCAAAACACTTAATATAGACCGAGAAAAGGACTAAACATAGATTTTTATGATTTTATTATATTCCTAAGGTTCTCAGTTTTGGACTCCATTTACAATTGAATTTTTATTATTACATATCAGTTTAATTTCTTTATTTTTATCACTTTTAATTTTTAGACATTTACCATTATATTGTTTTCATTTCTTTGGTTCTGTCCGTGGCCTGCCCGCAGTACCTCTCAACACTATAATATGTACTTTATTAAGCACATATTATACACGATACGATATAAGCCTTTTACCTCGTACGTGGAATTTGTTCTTTCTAGTATTGCATTGTGCCTAATAACGACCAAACCAAACGACATTTGACATTTTGGGATTATTGGCTTTACGTTTCAATAATGAATTTTTGTATACCGTTGTGTATTTTCTTGAAGAGAGTCGTAAACTAACTCGTATTAAACAGGCTCTTCAATACTCCAAAGTGGTGTACACCTTTTTTTGGTTTTTAAATATTTGATGTTGTATATATCTGATTATGTATACTCTTTGTTATATAATATCAATAAACTGTATTTCTTGATATATTTATTGTTTGTTATGGTATTGTTAATACAGTGAATAAATGGTTAATGTATTCGCAATCAGCAGATAGCCTGATGTGGCTTTGCTATACGACAAAACACCAGCACACTTTTAGTACTAAATTAGGGACGGCTAGTACAGATAGTCCTCTTGTAGCTTTGCGCGAAATTCAGAAGAAAATATTAATATACTTTATAGCTTGATTAATTTGTTGTTTAGAGCAAAGTAATTTTAATATATTGTATAACTGACTCGGTTTTTTTTTCATTGCATTTTAATATAATTTCTAATTAGTTATGCTTATTGTTTGTTCTAGTAACGTTAATATAATATATAACTGGTTATATCTGTTGTTCCTTATACCTTTGTCAACATACTCTGTACCTAGCCATGTTTATTTCTGGTTATAGCAATGTTAATTTACTGTATACTCTTTAAGTTTATTCTTCTTTAGTAGTGTTAACAAACTATATCAGGTTTATGTTTATTTGTTTTGGAATTTTGCGTAAAGCTACTCGAGGCCTATCTGTGCTAGCCGTTTCTAATTTAGCACTGCAAGATTAGAGGGAAGGCAGCTAGTAATCACCAACCACCGAGCTACTCTTTTACCAACGAAAAATGGGATTGATCGTCACATTATAATGCCCCAACGGCTTAAACGACGAGCATGTTTGGTGCGAGGGGAATTCGAACTCGCGACTCTCAGATTACGAATCGAACGCTTTTACCCGCCTGGCCATAAGGATTACGTTTATTATTTTTGTAGTAGTTGATTATGTATATAGATGGTTGTAGTGTTTTTAATGTACTATGTGACTGAATATGTTAATTGTTAATATATAATTGTTTATGCTTATTGTAATAATGAGAGTAAAGTGTATCACGATATTAAACTTTAACTGATTACTTATAAAATATTTAGTTTCTTGCTGTGCAGTTTTTGCCTGTTATTATACTTACGTTTATTCTTCTAAAATCCATGACAGTTATTTGAGACTTTGTTTTCAGTTTTATATGTTATACATGCTATTGTTTTCCTGAAAGGGGACCGAAGGACACTTGGAAAGGTCATCTGCTTTAACCATTCGCAGCATTATACAGTAGAGTGTTGTCTGCCAGTCAGTCAGTAGACACTAAAATTACATCACACAGGGGACGCTTAACGTTGCAATTTGTACTATCCTGACGTCAGTAAAACGTGCATACGTCATGAATCACAAGAATAATTATGGACTATGTATGCTACAACGCAGTAGGACATATAAACTTGAAAAACAAGAAACAAAAATATTTATTGCTTATAATTTTAATTTCATTTTCTCTTGAACGAGAACTCTGCAGAAGTACATCTAGTATATTTTTAATCCACTAACTTCTTATACCTGAATTTCACTACTGACCTTACTATAACCTTCTTTGTCTTCAGAGTCTTGCGTGTTCAAATGTTCTTCCAAGGAGTGTCTACGGAGCTTGACGCTAGTGTGTAACGGTGTATTCGATTGCTTGAACGGGAACGATGAGAATGATTGTCCGGTTAATATCCTCGAAACGCCAACACCTAATGCGTTTGCCAGTCTGCCTGGTGCTGATGAAGGTAAAGTAATTTGATATTTAATTCTTTCTACAAGATTTAAAGTGTTACGTTTTAAAATGTTTACGCCTATCTCTCGCTTTCTGTTCACATTTTTTATTTGGTTGGAAAGAAGAAACACAGTGTGTCGTAACATTTATTACAGAAAAGAGGTTTCGAGGGGGGTTCTGTTGTTGGGGCATAAGGATTATTCCATTTAAAATAACAATGTCACGACTGTAACAGTAATTAATGATCATACAAGTTTTAGTACTGCTGCACTGTGACGGCATTTCTTCGTCATTGAGAAAGCGTGGTTGGCATGTTCCTTGCGTTTCTTTATAAATTACAACTGCGCTTGCATATCATTTAACGCTAACAAACGGTTATATAAAGTAGCTAGATAGGGATCTAATCTCTTGGAAAACCAATCTTTGGTAATGTGAACAAATGGTTATGTAAAGCAGTTCAAGTAAAGTTATTCACTGATAATGTGAAGAAACAGTAGTTTAAAACAGTCAGACACATAGCTAAGCTGGAGAAAAGTACTTCACTGATAAAGTGAAGAAACAGTAGTTTAAAACAGTCAGACACATAGCTAAGCTGGAGAAAAGTACTTTACTGATAATGTGAAGAAACAGTAGTTTAAAACAGTCAGACACATAGCTAAGCTGGAGAAAAGTACTTCACTGATAATGTGAAGAAACAGTAGTTTAAAGCAGTCAGACACATAGCTAAGCTGGAGAAAAGTACTTCACTGATAAAGTGAAGAAACAGTAGTTTAAAACAGTCAGACACATAGCTAAGCTGGAGAAAAGTACTTCACTGATAAAGTGAAGAAACAGTAGTTTAAAGCAGTCAGACACATAGCTAAGCTGGAGAAAAGTACTTCACTGATAAAGTGAAGAAACAGTAGTTTAAAGCAGTCAGACACATAGCTAAGCTGGAGAAAAGTACTTCACTGATAAAGTGAAGAAACAGTAGTTTAAAGCAGTCAGACACATAGCTAAGCTGGAGAAAAGTACTTCACTGATAAAGTGAAGAAACAGTAGTTTAAAGCAGTCAGACACATAGCTAAGCTGGAGAAAAGTACTTCACTGATAAAGTGAAGAAACAGTAGTTTAAAGCAGTCAGACACATAGCTAAGCTGGAGAAAAGTACTTCACTGATAAAGTGAAGAAACAGTAGTTTAAAGCAGTCAGACACATAGCTAAGCTGGAGAAAAGTACTTCACTGATAAAGTGAAGAAACAGTAGTTTAAAACAGTCAGACACATAGCTAAGCTGGAGAAAAGTACTTCACTGATAAAGTGAAGAAACAGTAGTTAAAAGCAGTCAGACACATAGCTAAGCTGGAGAAAAGTACTTTACTGATAAAATGAAGAAACAGTAGTTTAAAGCAGTCAGACACATAGCTAAGCTGGAGAAAAGTACTTCACTGATAATGTGAAGAAACAGTAGTTTAAAGCAGTCAGACACATAGCTAAGCTGGAGAAAAGTACTTCACTGATAAAGTGAAGAAACAGTAGTTTAAAACAGTCAGACACATAGCTAAGCTGGAGAAAAGTACTTTACTGATAATGTGAAGAAACAGTAGTTTAAAACAGTCAGACACATAGCTAAGCTGGAGAAAAGTACTTCACTGATAAAGTGAAGAAACAGTAGTTTAAAGCAGTCAGACACATAGCTAAGCTGGAGAAAAGTACTTCACTGATAAAGTGAAGAAACAGTAGTTTAAAGCAGTCAGACACATAGCTAAGCTGGAGAAAAGTACTTCACTGATAAAGTGAAGAAACAGTAGTTTAAAGCAGTCAGACACATAGCTAAGCTGGAGAAAAGTACTTCACTGATAAAGTGAAGAAACAGTAGTTTAAAGCAGTCAGACACATAGCTAAGCTGGAGAAAAGTACTTCACTGATAAAGTGAAGAAACAGTAGTTTAAAGCAGTCAGACACATAGCTAAGCTGGAGAAAAGTACTTCACTGATAAAGTGAAGAAACAGTAGTTTAAAGCAGTCAGACACATAGCTAAGCTGGAGAAAAGTACTTCACTGATAAAGTGAAGAAACAGTAGTTTAAAACAGTCAGACACATAGCTAAGCTGGAGAAAAGTACTTCACTGATAAAGTGAAGAAACAGTAGTTTAAAGCAGTCAGACACATAGCTAAGCTGGAGAAAAGTACTTCACTGATAAAGTGAAGAAACAGTAGTTTAAAGCAGTCAGACACATAGCTAAGCTGGAGAAAAGTACTTCACTGATAAAGTGAAGAAACAGTAGTTAAAACAGTCAGACACATAGCTAAGCTGGAGAAAAGTACTTTACTGATAAAATGAAGAAACAGTAGTTTAAAGCAGTCAGACACATAGCTAAGCTGGAGAAAAGTACTTCACTGATAATGTGAAGAAACAGTAGTTTAAAGCAGTCAGACACATAGCTAAGCTGGAGAAAAGTACTTCACTGATAAAGTGAAGAAACAGTAGTTTAAAACAGTCAGACACATGGCTAAGCTGGAGAAAAGTACTTTACTGATAAAATGAAGAAACAGTAGTTTAAAGCAGTCAGACACATAGCTAAGCTGGAGAAAAGTACTTCACTGATAATGTGAAGAAACAGTAGTTTAAAGCAGTCAGACACATAGCTAAGCTGGAGAAAAGTACTTCACTGATAAAGTGAAGAAACAGTAGTTTAAAACAGTCAGACACATAGCTAAGCTGGAGAAAAGTACTTCACTGATAAAGTGAAGAAACAGTAGTTTAAAGCAGTCAGACACATAGCTAAGCTGGAGAAAAGTACTTCACTGATAAAGTGAAGAAACAGTAGTTTAAAACAGTCAGACACATAGCTAAGCTGGAGAAAAGTACTTCACTGATAATGTGAAAAAATTGTGTGAAATACGTAAACACCTCTGGGTTTAAGGAAAGTTATTCACTTGTAACGTGAATACATTGTTGTATAAAATAGTTATTCAACTCCAGAATAAAGGAAAGTTATTTAACTAGTGTTACGTATTATAATTTTCTTCGGATACCCAGCATAGTCAGGTGGTTAGGGCGCTCGACTAGTTATCTGAGAGTCAAGGATTCCAATTCTCCTCACACTAAACATGCTCGCCCTTTCAGTTGTGATGGCGTTATTAAGTCAATCAATCGCTCTATTTGTTGGTTAAAGAGTAGCCGAAGAGTTGGCGGTGGGTGGTGATGACTAGCTCCCTTCTCTCTGCTAAATTAAGGATAACCCTCGTGTAGCGTTGTGCGAAATTCAAACAAACAATTCATTTCGGATTTGTCTCCGCTTTGCTGCGTTACGTATTGCGAGTTCAAATAGCCGGAATTTTTTATTTTTAATTTAAAAGTTAATTAAATGTTGGTATGTATCAAATTTATGATATTTGCCAATAAGATTGATACATACAGTTTTTTTCCTTGACACAAATATATTTTAATATACAAACAACAATACAATTTATAATTATGGTTATTACAAATAATTATTTATATACAATTTTTTTTTTACAAACATCCAGACAATATTCAGTCTTTTCTCTGGTATGGAACTTAAAATTTTGCCGACGGTCCAGGTCTACGAGGCGCAAATTACTTTTATGTTGATACACAGATATATTTCGCTTGACAGGAATGCAAGTCACCTTTATTCTTGTTTGGCCTAACGCGGTTATAAGCTTACTTTTTATACAGAGAAAGATAGATATCGAATGTCCTCGTTGAAATACTAAGGTCCGAAGTTAACTCTCCGAAATTTAACGGTTCTTAGTGTTCGACAGCTATAAATGTTCTTGGTCAAATTCTGTAGTTTTCCGATTAATAAATGTTAACCACAATTATAGTTTCCGAGGTTTCTAGTATACTGACTATAGCTAACCAACAATGCATTCTGTTTTCTTCTCTCGGTTATTCGTGATGACGAGAAACCCAATTGAAGTAAAAATGTTAACCTAAAGACGACCTAAGAAGGTCGAAACGTTGTTCTCTACTTTATTTTAATAAAAGTTTTAATACCCATACGAGCCGTCTTGAGATACATCTTCTCACGATTAGATTTTATACCAATCACTCGAGTTTCTCGAACGTTCAACAGTCTTCGAAGACACGCTAATACCTTTGTACACCACATATTGTTGATTCTTGTTCTTGAAAATCTTCTACAAATTTAGAGAACAGGCGGGACTTGCGCCATACACATTCAACATTATACGTTACATGTATAAAACTGAAACAAACGTTGATATCAAAAAAAATTTTTACCAGTAAATCTGTCACACTAGTAAAGTGAACAAATTGTTGTATAAAATGCCTAAACACCTCTAGGTTTAAGGAATAGCCCGGCATGGCCAAGTGTGTTAAGGCGTTCGACTCGTAATCCGAGAGTCGCGGGTTCGAATCCCCGTCACACCAAACATGCTTGCCCTTTCAGACGTAGGGGCTTTATAATGTGACGGTCAATCCCACTATTCGTTGGTAAAAGAGTATCCCAAGAGTTGGTGGTAGGTGGTGATGACCAGCTGCCTTCCCTTTAGTCTTACACTGCTAAATCAGAGACGGCTAGCGCAGATAGCCCTCGTGTAGCTTTGCGCGAAATAAAAAAATCTTACTTGAATCACCCAGTGGCACAGTGTTATGTCTGCGGATTTGCAACTTTAGAGTTTTCGATACCCTGGTAGGCAGAGAACTGTGCTTAACTATAAACAAACAAACTACTGCTTGAAAAATAGAAATTGCTAGCGCAGATTGTCTTCGAATAACTTTGACCGAAATTCAAAACAAATAAAGCATGATAACGATACTAGGAATTGCATAGTTTGGAAAGCTGTATTGGATTTAGTTGTTAAGGCTGTATGCTTACGTTTATTTCCTGTATCCCCTATTATACGATATTTGCTAACTAAAAGTTGGCTTTTTTTGTTAATAAACATTAAACTGGAATGCTATCACTCTTTTCAAATTTATCTGCAGTGCAGGAGAGATCACTCAACTGATGGCTATCGGAACGAGTGTTATCTTGGTCGGTCATATGTAATTAATGGTGAAATATATGGAAAAACGTTAGCTTGTTATGACATCCAGAGATGTCAACTGAGGATCTTGTTCAGGCTCTTAGGTATAACTAATGTCTTGACTCAAGACGTGGATTACATCTAAAAGAGACAAAAAGCCAGCGGGAACTTTGCAAAATTATTGATTGTCAGCTTGAACGTGCAGATGATACCTATACCACTTTGACACGACATCCACTTCTTGGATAAATTTTGAAGTCCTTCACTTTGTCTCTTTTTTTCCCCTCAGCGGGAGGTCTTGTGTCTGTGTCACGTTTTAATTAGTTCCATGTGGTAACGCAGAGTTCACCTGCCATTCAAGTCTCAAAGAATGTTTCATTGGGCAAACACCAGAGCTGTGAACAAGTTACTGAGATATATTTCACTAACGATTCAGGAAAAAAAAAAAAAAAAAATTCTTCCTAAGTCAAAGCTGTTACGATGGAAGATGGCGCTGCTCCATGATGGCTTTCTGACAATATCTTCAATAATCCCAATCAGTCGCAGACGATAACAACTTATTTAAAAGGTGAAGTTATTTTAAGCCAGGGCTTGGGTCTGTCCTTTAGCTCCAGAATGTCCAGGAAGCGAAATCTCACGGATTTAGGAAGATAAAACAAAATTTTATATTCCTTACATTTCTGTAAATTCCAGTAAGGAGGCAATTTGTTTTTATTTTATTTTGCGATGTGAGTTATCATTTATTTATGTATACCACTTCCTAAAACCCTGACGGTTATTTCATTTCAAATTTAATGTATCTTAAATCATGAATAGAGTCTAAAAGCCAGGAACTTTTTTTCTTCTGTTTTTCAGGATTATAGTGGCTCAAACCTCAGATTCCCAGCCGGAATCCTAAGTATTTTATTTACGTTATATTTTATCTTAATCAAAGTTATTAAATAAATTATCCGTGCCATATTTAACTTAAGTGATTAACAATAGTTCAAAAACATAAAATTGATAAAACTTTAAGCATTTACACGAGTAGTTTGTAATTGGAACAGTTATCTTACTTTATGAACTCTGAAATTGATTTGATTTGGAATGTAAGTCTGACTGCGTCATAATCATACAGTAAGCAAGGTCGTTTAGCATTCAATGTGTGAACAATCAAACCCGGATACACACAACTATCTAATGACTT
Source organism: Tachypleus tridentatus (assembly GCF_004210375.1). Taxonomy (NCBI): domain Eukaryota; kingdom Metazoa; phylum Arthropoda; class Merostomata; order Xiphosura; family Limulidae; genus Tachypleus; species Tachypleus tridentatus. The sequence continues at coordinate 34,238,936 of NC_134836.1, forward strand.
TTAATGAAACTTATTGAAGGGAAAACGACACTTGTTACAGATCTGTTTACATGTAGGTAAGGGAGCAAGATGTACATAAAATGAAAACGATTTTTGTGTAGTTTGAATAATATTAAGAATATAAAAACACATTCAGTGAATTAATTTATAAAACTGCTTGAACTTGAAGGCATAGATAGTATAGTGTGTCAAATGTGTATCACAACAAAATTTGGGAAATTTTACACTCTAAAAAAAATGGACAGGCATGCTAAACGAAAGTATACGAAGAGAAACTTTTAAGCGAAAAGTAGATTATATATAATACAATCATGGTTCTCGTCTATATACTCGGGATTTGGATAACCCTATTAGTATAAGGAATCTCATTATTCCAACCCATAATTTTGAATTAATAACCGATAATAACATCGTTTCTGATGTTTCCATAAAAAGATACATTGTTTTTTATGATAGGCCTTTGCTCTTCACGTCTGATATTTTTATTATGTTTGTAAACTGATGAACGGATTGATAATTGGTTAGGAGCAGTTCGTCTGTCAAAAATTGACGTACGAGAAGCGTTACTCCAACCATCTACCTACTGTAATTTCATTTAAGGAATTTTCAGTTTTACAAACCACAGGTTAAAATGTAGACCACATTGTAACGTCCCTCGTGAGGAGCTGAGCATTATTTTACTTATTCATTTTTGGGATTCAAAAGTTGATTTTTGCGCTTAATAAAAATGTTAATAGGATCATTCGTACTTTTGTATGTCATGAATATTTTAGCAAAGTTTCATCTACTGATGCTAAAATCTACATCATATTCTAGCATAGAGTGTGTGTCCTTTCTGAAGCTGTCCGGTAGTTACATAGAAAATCCCAACTACAAAAATTTAGATTTTTGACTGCATACCGTACCACACTCCATTGTCTGAGCTGCATGTCAAATAAAATGTATTTTAATACATTAAGACATATTGCGTTTCAGGAGTTTGATGAACTTAACCATTGTAGAAACATCATGTGGACGTTCTTTACAGTATAATGGTGAGAAAAATAATAATCATAAACAACTCTGCCTTCTCAAAGCTTGTTTAACATTTGGCGCTGATAACTGGATGTGCAGCAAAATGGGTGTATATACAATCCTGATATAAGTAAAATCTTCAACAGCTTTATTATATACATCCAAACTCTCCAGAAATCGTCAATACAACCAACGGAGCATATAGACAGCGTTACTTTCCATAGCAGTGGACTTTCTAGTTAGTACCTAAATGTAATGAGTATATATAAGGTGAACTACGTACATATAAAATCATATTCACAGAATCAGCAGTCGTGTAGCTGGTATTAGATCCATGTTGTCCAATACATATCTAAACAAACACCCTCGCCTGGTCGTTCAAGATTGACGTCAATGTTTCACTCGAGTACCTCTCAGTTAGTATTACAATAATGATATACTAATGTAGTTGATTGTTAACACATCTGTCATATTAAAAATATTTAGGATCAACACCAGTGTCAAAAATACTGTACAAACCAATGTGTAGTACTAACAACAGTGTAAAGAAAGGGCTACACAACCATCATGTCAAAAATACAAAATTAACCAAAATAGTGTTAACAATTACGTAAAAAAAGCTGTACAACATAAAAGATTTCATGTTAATAACTGTGTCAGAGAGAGCTATATTAACAAGAAATTATAATTTCGAACAATACTGTTAAAATGACCAGAAAAAAAATGTATATTAACAGTAATGAAAATATAGTTTAAAATATTCTCAGCTTTATATATTTTTTTGTTCGTACTTTTTATAATTGTTCTCTTTCGATCAAGATGTTATGCTAGTGTTGAACTGTTCATAAATAACAAAATATTTCGGTATTTGCGAATCGTTATTGCTTTACGTTTCACATCAGAGTTGTGATGGCAAAGATAATTTACAAGTAAATTGAAAAACAAAATACTATCTTTTTTCTAGAATTATCAGTTTCTTTGTTTCTCTTGTCTCGTTTAAAGAGATATTTTAAATCAATGGTACTGAAAATAATGATGTCTGTTAATGTGGAAATACATGGAATATCTTGTATTTTCTGCGATCTGACACAAAACAAACTTGAAACACAGAATAGACGGAGAAGTGAATTGTTTGAATAATGCCACTGATATCCAGAAGTAGTTCTTATAACTTTCTAGGTAAAGCGTGATCTAAAGTCAACCTATGAAACTTCACATGTATATACTGACTAACCAGAGAAATGACTTGCCAACTGTCTTAAGGGTTTTTTTCTGTGATGTGGTTATGCAACGGTTAATTTAATTGGTGAAAATAAAGAAAAACATGATTGGGACAAGTTAATTAAAACAATAATAAAAAGTGTTAGTTCGTACTAACATCACCATTCAGTTTAAATTTGTGAAGCTTTGAACTCTGTTTACCTGGTAATGCCACATGGTTAAGGTGCTCGGCTTGTAATCTGAGGTTTGCAGGTTCGAATCCCAGTCACACCAAACATACTCGCACTATAATGTTACGGTAAATCCCACTATTTGTTGGCAAAAGAGTAGCTCATAAGTTGGCAGTGGATGGTGGTGACTAGCTGCCTTCTTTCTGGTTTCATATTGCTAAATTAGGCACGGGTAGCGCAGATAACCCTCTTGTCGCTTTGAGCGAAATTCAAAACCAAACAAATAAACAATTTAAGGCTGTTTATAGATTCTTGGAGATAAAATGCTTAGGTAATTCTAGTCACTTTAACGTTAAACTAGAAAAGCGAACTATGTGCATAAATTTAAGACTGGGAAGATCATAGTCCTGACGATATTAACTGAGGTGTTTGTAATAAATATTTATCTAAACATACAAAACACTACAGTTTTATATCAAGATACTGGAGTCAGTTAAACATATAAGGATACAAAGAAGTAAAAATTGTATCTTGTACCAAACGTACTCCTTGGTTTTCTCATGTTGTCGTATTGTTTCGTATTTTCTCTATCCCAACTAATTTAGGTTCTTTGAAGACAGAATTAGTATTATAACAGACTTTCTGTTGTTCATTTATTTTATTACCTACTTTTGTTTCAGTATATGTTTTTAATATATTGTAGATGATTCTTGTGTGTAAGAATCTACAGTATTTATGTACGTAAACTCTAGCGTGTTCGAACTTTATCGAACGTTCTAGAATTGCGCGTGATTCGTATTAAAAGAGCTAGCCGAGAGACAGCAATAGAATATTATTAGTCAGCTACAGTCAGTGTGCTATAAGACCTAGGAAGCAATAATTGTGATTAGCGCCTGTTATTCGGAATACTATAGAATTTGACCAGGAATGTTTATAGATTTCGAACATTACAAATCATTCAACTTCAGTGAATTACTTCTGACGTGATTATTTATACGAGGACATTAAATATCTTGCTCGGTAAGAAAAGTAACCGGTGTCAGGCCAGCGAAGAGAAAACAGCGTTAGCTTATGCGAGGCGCAAAAATACGAACCCAGAATTAATTTATTCATCGTGTTCCAGGATTGTCAATAAAATATTCAGTTCTAGATGGATATAATACTCGGTATTGTCTGTGACTTTATAAAACTGCTGTATATAAACATATATCTGTAATAACTATTTGTAATATACTTTATTATAAATTGTATTTTTTTGTATATTAAAATATATTTGTGTTAAACATTGTGTGTATCAATCTTGTTGTCAAATATCATAAATTTGACACATATTGAAATTCAAATAACTGCTAAATTAGAATTAAAATTTGCGGCTTCTTCAAATCGTGATACATAATGTACGTAACACAGTAAATGGGTTCGGCATGGTCAGGTGGGTTAAAGCGTTCGATTCGTAATCCGAGGGTCGCGTGTTCGAATCCCCGTCACACCAAACATGCTTGCCCTTTCAGCCGTGGGGAAGTTATAATGTTACGGTCAATTCCACTATTCGTTGGTGAAAGAGTAGCTCAAGAGTTGGAGGTGGGTGGTGATGACAAGTTGCCTTCCCTCTAGTCTTTCACTGCTAAATTAGGGATGGCTAGCGCATATAGCCCTCGTGTAGCTTTGCGCGAAATTCAAAACCAAACAAACATAGTAAATTAGGGACTTGTCCGAGATAAATCACAATACGTAACTGTGAGTGGACAGTTCAGAAGCAATTTAAAAGCTCAGTAAATATCTAATTTTATATATATTGTATTTATGTATAAGATAAAGAAATGTAGTACTATCAAATTAACTTAGAAAATAAAGAAACACGAAAGATTGTCTTTCAAAAGTAATTTAAGTATATAAGAGCATGCAACGACATTGGATAATGTATAGAGAACCGTACCTTGATATTTTTGCCGATACTAACAAGCGTGAAGGAAGTTTAAGTGTATATTTCTGTTGAAACTGGTTAGAGTGGAGAGAGACACAAACTGATTGGTTGAACTGTTTTAACATACTCACTAGTCTTCTTGTAATTTAGACTAATTATTCTATGAATTGAAAAAACGCTTTGAAACCGATAAATATTTTTATTACTGATTTGTCAGGGATGTTTCCAATGAGTACAAGTTATGATTTATTTGTTCTTTCGACTATGTTTTGTTGCGACTGGATTTTAAGTAATATAGTGTTACGTATTATAATTTATCTCGGACGAGTCTCCGATTTATTATGTTACGTACGATATGTATTACGATTTCAAATAGGCGTAAAATTTAATTTTAATTCAGCAGTTAATTAAATGTTAGTATGTATCAAATTTATGATATTTGAGATTGATACACACAATTTTCTTAAAACACAGGTATATGTTAGTACAGAAAAGCAATATAACTTGCAATAACAGTCATTACAAAAATGGTTTATATACAAGATTTTTACAAACTTACAAATAATATTGAGTCTAATATCTGGCTTGGAATTGAATATTTTATCGACATCCAGTTCCACGACGAGCAAATTAATTCTGAGTTGATACTATTACATCTCCCATAAATTAGCTGTCTGTCCTTAACTGGTCTCACACCGCTTACGAGCTGACTTTTTACGACGAAGATATTTAATGCTGTCTTAGAAATACTAACATCTGAAGTTAATTAACAGAAATTAAACGGTTTGTAATGTTTGAAATCTATAAAAGTTCCTTGTCAAATATCTGTAGTTTTCGGATTAACAATCGTTTGTCATAATTCGAAATATATTCAAATTCAAATCATAATTTGTTTCATATTTATCAGTGTCAAAAATATTTCATCATATCTGATTATTGAGGTTTTCTCGAATCACCCACCCTCGAACAACTAGAAAAATATAACCAAAGTGAATTGCTTGAAATATTAGTTGATAATGATTTGTTGTCTAAGGATGCATTAGGGGAATATTATAGTGTTTCCACGAGCCAATAAGAGTTGAGTGATTAAGATAAGTTACGAATCTAGTTAAAACTCAAACAAATCAACCTTGAACAGGCCTGCATCAAAGCTGAAAGAGAAAATAAATGTATCAAGGCCGAAAAACCCGTATTGAAGTCAAGAAAGAAATTAGGCTAAAAGAAATGGAAATTAGACACAACTCTGATCGGCCAAAGTAAAATGAAATCTTTAAACTCAACTGGTATAATAAAGTACCACCATTTAATTAAAATGAGGTTGATAAGTACTTCCAACATTTTGTGAAGATTGCCTAAACCATGGAATGGCTCATCGAAATATCATCATTATTATTACAAAGTGTTCTGACCGGTAAAGCACAAGAAGCTTATGTCACACTCTCTCTAGAAGATTGTAGAGATTATGAAAATGTGCAAATTTGCCCGTTTTTACATAGAAAATAGGTTAATTTCTAAATTTCATTATCCAGGTCACAAAAGCAAAGTTTGACGGGAATAATGGCCGTTTTCTGTACTTTTACAACATAAGCAATTAAGAAATAACACATATTATCCAGGAACAAAATTTGTGTTACATAGTGTTATTGTTGGGAAACGATTTGGCTGGGGGAAAGTTTTTGCAGAACTCAAAATGGTTAGCAAGCTGATCACTGTTTAATATGAGTATGATGATGTTGTTGAGGAGAATCCAGACGTGTTTCTCTCGTGTGCTATGGCTTGAGCTCAGGCGAAGAAATTAAGTCAAAAACAAGTGATAGACATTTGTTAAAAGGACGATAATATAGATTTGTGTCAGACATGTTTTCGATCTGATGGGGATCCTGTGAATAACTGTTCTACTGACAATTCTTTGGTGAGTAACAATGATGAACGTGAGGGATTTATTTCAACTGGTGAATTTCCGTTTTTGCTAGAACTAAGCTAATGTATGAGCAAGAAAAGAATGCACAAATATCATCACTATTTAAATGTGCACTCTCAAAAGTTGAACTGGAGAAAGTTCCAAATGTTGTTGTTTTTTCAAAGATTATGTGTTCGTGAGAAAATGTGGATCATTAAATGTACAAACTTCAGATTACTGGGATGTAGTTTTTCAAATCATTGTTCCAAAAGCATTTGTTCTGATATATTGAAAATTGCCCATGAACTTCCGGTTGGATGTGATTTAGGAGTAAACAATATGTGTGATAAAATTATGAGACATTTCTTTTGGCCAAAGAATAAGTAAAATGTTTCTAAGTTCTGTAAAAGTTGTCATACATAACAATTGGCTGGAAACTCTACTAAGAAAAGTCTTGTTACTTTTTTAAAACCCATCTCACCTTTCAAAAAGCACCTCAGTCATGTAATTATTGATTAAGCCAGAAAGATAACATTAGTGTTTAAGCATTTTCACGTACTATGTAATTTTATTATCATAAGATCATTTGTACTGATTGTGTGATGTAGTGTGATGATTTTTCACATTCTATAATTCTTTATATATATTTATAATATTTTAGTTAATATTTATCTACTGTCAATTTTTAATTCTCTAAGAATGGAGGTGCAACAGATTTACTGTTAAACGTTTATTTCAATGCTTGCGTTTGTTTCAGTTTCATGCATATGACGTATATTGTTGAATGTATATTGCGCAAGTCCCGCCTGTTTTCTAAATTTGTAGAAGATTCTTGAAAGTGAGAATCAACAATATTTCTTTTATGAAAACACTAGCGTGTTTTCCAACATTGTTGAACATTCGAGAATCTTGTCTTGCACTTTATTAACCGACGCGCCGAGAGACAGAATAGATTATTATTGGTCAGTAAACTATAACCCTCCAAAGCTATTTTCGCGATAAAAGCTTACTAATCGGAATATTACTGGTATTTGACCAGGAACGTTTATAGATTTCGAACATTACGAACCATTCAATTTCAGAGAGTTGACTCCGTATGTTAGTATTTTATGAGGACATTCGATATCCTACTCGGTAAAAGGTGAGCTTGTAAATCGTGTTAGGTCAAACAAGAATAGAGCTAACTAGCATTCCTGTCAAGTAAAGGGTATCGGTGTATCAACAAAAAAAGTACCTTGTGCCCTGTGAATCTGGACTGTTGATAAAATATTCAGTTCCAGACCAGATAGAATGCTGAATATTGTTTGTGATTTGTAAAATCTTTGTATATAAATATTTATTTGTAAGAACTATTTCTAATAATCGTTATTATAAATTGTATTTTTGTTTCTATATTAAAATAGTTTTGTGTTAAGAAAAAAAATTGTGTGTGTCAATCTTGTTGGCAAATATAATAAATTTAATACATATTGAAATTCAATTAACTTCTAAATTAAAATTGAAATTCCTGGCTATTTGAAATCGTAATACGTAACATATGAAACATGATAAATCTGAGACTCGTCCGAGATAAATTATAACGCGTAACATACGAGACTGGCGGTACGCTGGTATCAGGATCAGTGAACACTTTTCAAAACAGGCAATACTTAAAACTGCATAACTTTAGGTTTTTTGATGTGCTTATTGAAAATAACGAAAAAGATACTGAGGGATTTCTGTGACAATTTTTGAAACATCTAGTACCACACTGACGTAAATAGATCATATAACTCTTAGACCGTTTTTAGTGAAATTTAGCTCATCTAATACAAGTCGTATTTTATAGATACCATTATTTTAAATGTAGAGGCTTTCTTTCTGTACCTACAGCGTGATGACTGGCATAGTTCGTAATATACAAAGAATTTATTGACGTAAGCTCTGTTTATGCGCTGGAGGAAGCTTTGCAGACAACCAGTTACGTCTATCAAAGACATAACAAGTTATGAAATAGCACGTGATTACTCAAGCCAGATAATACTGACGTAAGATTAAGTAAAAAAAAAACAAAAACAACTGAAAACTTAAGGAAAGTGTTTGTGATACGTAATGTAAGGTAAAAACTAAAGTTCAAACTTATGAATAATATAAACATTCAAACATATAACACATAAATTGCCTATTTAGATTGAATTCGATTTTAAAGTCTAAATCTGACTATCTTTCTAGGAAGGCGCTAAGATAATCTTCAGACCTAAAGGGTATAGTTTAATTTTAACATACGACATAGATCGTATAAGGTCTAAAAGGAGACCTTTGATTGCTTCTAAAACCTTAGCATAAATCCATAATAAGATACACACCCGTTAATTTTTTCATTTCACACAATTTGATATTCTACAGCTAGAACAATTAGAATCATAACACGGAAAAGAATGAACATCCTGAAATCAAGCGACTTCTTCCTTACACAAGTGTTTTTTTTTTAGAAATTGCTTACCTCTTAGCTCATACGTTGACTCACAACATTTACACCCCCGCGATAATAGTAGGCGCGTCTCTCCCAGACATACGCGTGGCCGCAGACGACTGTATTGATCAACACCATGTCTAGCTCACGACGCGTGGTTTCTGGTCACACCTGAGAAATGCGTGCTTCAGTTACAAACAGAACTCGGTATGGCAAGGTAAGTAGTGTCGTACAGATCGTCTTACGTGCTAGTAAACTAAACATTTGTGATTTGAATCAGTTTCAGCTTGTAATCTAATTATTCTGTGCATTGAATTATATTTGCCGCAGGTACTGGAATTTTAAGATGTTATAACTGAAAGTAATGTAAGATGTGTTATAATAAATAACAACTACATCACACCTACCATATCCAATGCCGACGAGGCCTTTCGCTCAATGCCGGGGCTTATTACACCGGTTGGAGAGTGAACTTTACCAGAGTTTCTATATGAGAGTTTTAACACCTGTAACTTAGCGTAATTTGGTTTTACTTTCACACTTATAAAGAATGTGGAAACTTACTGATATTGATAAATGATATAGTGGCAATTAATATAAAGGCTTACTAGGTGCATAATCTTATATATTTTATTCTAAGCGTACCAACCTTTGTTTAATTACAGAACACACAGGGTATGCTGTGTTTTTTAAATAAGCTTATGTAACTTGCAATTGCATGAAGTGTCTTAAAATTCTATTGGTGTAAATAAATAAATCTTTAAATGTTTCATACAGGGACGGCGCTAGCTGGGATCTGGGATTAATGGTAGACATTTGACCCCATAGCAATAATCAAGGGAGCTACAAACTACTCCCCCCCTTCAGTGAAGAGACCCTAGAACCACCACTAGTTTCAAGCACCTTCATTGTTCATAGACAACACTGATGTTGCATTAAATACCTTTGATGTCTTTATTGTTCAAAACCAGCCTTTTTCTTTTTTTTTTTGAAGAAGTCTCGAATAGAGCCAACGTTGGATTTTATAAACACTTTAAATCGTTCTGTTATTTACACTGTTACTGTTAATTTTACCTCCGCCATCTTTGGTGGCGGAGTTTGAGTTTTCATCCTTGTGTGTTTGTACGATTTCTTGAAAACCTAAGCCTGTCTTTTACAAATATTGTGTCGTCTTTACCAAAATAAAGCACAAAGAAATTATAGGCCCGATCCTAACTAACCTCCGGATAATCTTGTGAACTTTAATAAGATTATTTCTTACATATATTTTCTCGAAATAAAAGGTTATTTTAACACATCCCTTTAAGATAACCCTTCAATCCCAGGAATAATTCTAATAGCTTTTTCTGAACCCTTTCCACGAAGTTAATATCTTTTCTTCGAGAAGATCACTGAAATTGAACAAAGTACTAAAAGTTAGACTTAACTGATGCTTTCTATAGAAGGATGATTATCCCTTTTTACTTGTAATCAGTATGTTTTTACATACACCATAAAGATTTTGTTCTCGCCTTAGAACTAGCAGTTGTTTTGAGTGACGTCACCATCACCATTTCTCCACTTTTACTTTTAAGTAAGTCCGGAGTTGGCTTCCTTTCCTATTAAACGTTTGATTCAGTATTATGGTAGCCGAAATGAATTACCTTGCACATACCGAAGTTCATTTCCTCACATATATCTGATTTACAAATTGATTTTGTAAGACTTTAACATCCTCAGTACAGGTAGAAATACCTAAATATTTGAGTAACGTCTTGTTAAAGAATATTTAAGCCTAATACAGAAATGTTTGTTTGTTTTTGAAGTTTACACAAAGCTAGGTAAGGGCTATCTGAGATAGCCATTCCTATTTTAGTAGTGTAAGGCTAAAGGGAAGGCAGCTAGTCATCAACATCCACCGCCAACTCTTGGGCTACTCTTTGACCAACGAATAGTGGGATTGACCTACATTATAACGCCCCCACGGCTGAAAGGGCGAGAATTTTTGGTGCAAGGAAGATTCGAACCCGCGATCCTCGGATTACGAGTCGAGCCATCTTCACGTTACGGTGTTGTTACAAGTCCTTCTGTTCTCCTTAATTAAATCAGAATATTTTTTACTTATGCTTTGCATTGATTCTATTCATTTCTGATATTGAAACCAGATATTTTCAACGTTACAATGTTATAGTAAAAGATGCTTTCACCTTACGGTATGCGCATCATTTTATCTTTACCTCATGATGTACACCATTCGCGACATCGAAACCATTCTCCTTACTACATTTTGATGAGCATACTTTACAGCGATACACAAAACAGTTTCATGTGATTTACATTTATTATTTTCTTTTCCTTGTATGTTGTACTCACTGTTTTTTCTTCACTTTAATGTACAAGTAGAGAAAAATTTTCAAACAATGTAAACAAGATAGTAGAGGTGGCATTTCCATCACCTCTGTATAACAGCAAGGGCACACAATGTAGTAGAATGTTAACAGACAGAAATAGGATAAAGTAAACTCATATTGCTATATGTTAATGCCATCTATACTATCTTATTTGCATTGTTTTTGAAGGATGGTATTGGCCATCCCTACATTTACTTCCTTTCTTGAAAATGTTTCTTTAGTTGTTTTTTTTTAATGCAATGTTTCAACAGACATAGGAAGGTTTTATTTATAACTAAGTTCTAAATACAATGAGCTTTCAACTGTAAGAAAATAATTTCAGGTGGTAACCATAACATCATTTACACTAGATGTCACAATTGGTAACGTTTCTCATTCAGCATAGAAAAGTCAATTTTCTTTCCTAGAAGCATTTGTAGTTTCGATAAAATGTCCCAAATGCATTAGTGCCATCTTGTGATCATACTTGCTACTATAGTAGCCAATAACAATCCTTTTTGTTTGTTTGTTTGGAATTTCGCGCAAAGCTACTCAAGGGCTATCTGTGCTAGCCGTCCCTAATTTAGCAGTGTAAGACTAGAAGGAAAGCAGCTAGTCATCACCACCCACCTCCAACTTTTGGGCTTCTCTTTTACAAACGAATAGTGGGATTAACAGTCACATTATAACGCCCCCACGGCTGAAAGGGCGAGCATGTTTGGTACGATCGGAATTCGAACCCGCGATCCTCGGATTACGAGTCGAACGCCTTAACCTACCTGACCAAATCCTTTTTGAAACTGGTTGGTATTTATTATCCTATCATACTTGTTACTGCAGTAGCCAGTTATAGTCCTTATCAGAAATGAAACTTGTTGGTACGTTCCAACTTATTATAATGCTACTGCAGTTGTCTATAATAATCCTTATCAGAAATAAAACGATTTGCCCTGTATTCCGTTGTTATTATACTTGATATTGTGGTAGTTTAAATATAGTCTTAACGGGAAACAAGACGACTTTTGTACCACGTTGTTATTATAGTTGTTATTGCTTTATCTTCTGACAGTCCTTGACAGAAATAAAATTAGTTAGCATGTACCATCTTGTTATCATATTTGCTATTGCCGTAGTCTATAACAGTCCATTCCAGACTCAATACTAGTAAGATTGACTATACTAGAAATAAGACTAGTTGATATGTACTCTTTTGTTATAATACTTTCATATTGCACTAGCCTATAACATTCCACATAAAAAATAAGACTATTTGCCATGCATCACCTTGTCACAACATACATGTAAAATGTAATTAGCACTGATGATTTCAGGTAGAATAAATATACAGGGAGACAGGGTTTTCGTAGGGGAAGCATGTTGAATATCATTCTCCAGAAAAGACAACTTGCACATGTTGGAAAGATGTTTCACTAGAAGAAAAGAGGTATCTTTCGTGGAGGATGAACTGGAGATTTTAGCAAATTGGCAAGTATGACATATTTGATTCGAAACTTCTGAAGATAATGAAGAATATTTGGAAACGTGATGCGATCATATATTGAAACAGAAGATTATGATTTCTTCATCATATGGTTTTTTTCTAGAGAATGATATTCGACTTCCGTCCCCTACCAAAAACCCGTTTCTATATATTTATCTAACCTGAAATTATTATTCTTTTATCACACCTAATTTACGTTTAGTCTTGTTTGTGTGTTATGAATTTCGCGCAAAGCTACTCGAGGGCTATCTGCGCTAGCCGTCCTTAATTTAGCAGTGTAAGACTAGAGGGAAGGCAGCTAGTCATCACCACCCACCGCCAACTCTTGGGCTACTATTATACCAACGAATAGTGGGATTGACCGTCACATTATAACACCCTCACAGCTGGAAGGGCGAGCATGTTTGGTGCGACCGGATTCAAACCCGCTACCTTTAGTCTCCCAGTGAGATAGAGGTAAGCCTATGAACTCACAACGCCAAGTCCCCCGCTGGCACAGCGGTAAATCTATGGAGTTACAATGCTAAATTCAGGGGTTCGATTCCCCTCGGTGGACCCATCAGATAGCAAGCCCGATGTGACTTTGCTACAACAAAACATACACAACGCTAATTTCCCAGGTGCGATTCCCGGTGGTGGGCACAAATTATAGCTTAATGTAGCTTTGCTTTAAAACCCAAATAACCAAGCACTAACCTTTATCACTAATTAAATAGAATTTTAAGCATCAGTATCAGGCCTGTTATATTTTTAAACGCTGTATTATTTTCTTCCAGCCCCTTCGGGTTGTAAAGATTTTAGAAGAGTGTATGACAGTAGTGTTACAACAAGGGCTTAGATAAATAATGTAGTTTTAAAGTATAATGGGTCTAATAATAATGTCTTATAACAAGTATATTTATTATTATGCTTCGCTAGCTTGTAAAGGCGCTTACACAATAACAACTGTACCATGGTTTGTTTTGTGGAAGGGAAGGGAACATTCTACACGATAATATTTATACCTCTAAGAAAGGTTGTACCTTCTGTTGAACACATTGTCAAACTATACTCATGTATCTTTGGGATCCTGACTATAATATTGTACTCGCAGTAGACTTACCATTTATCCTTTCTAAATTTGGTTATTTTTAAGTAGCGTCTGATGATTACATTGGATATTCGCCTCCTCCATTTCTTTCATCCTGAGCAACTCCCTTTTCTTTAGTCACCCATTGTATATGCAACAGTCCACAATTGATATTCTCTTGTGGTTGAAGAGAGGGCGTAGCTTTCCCAGTGTCCGCGAGCATCTGGGTTAGTTTAAGATAACGATATAAAAAGTAGATTAACAAAAATGTATACATTAGTTAAATCAGTGATATACATACTTAAAAGTTAAAATCTCAAATATAGGCACATTGGTGAGTAAAAGAACAACATACATAAAATGTACAGTTCACAGTTTTTATTAAAATGCTGAATTTTAATGTTTGATTGTGTGATTCTTTAAATGTTGAAAACATCAGATGATAGGTTTCTGTTTACATGTGTTTGTGGGTTACCATAAATAATTGACACAGTTTGATATATAATCTCGGGCTGAAAAATGTGTGTTATGGTGTTCTTGACTTCTCAAAAGTAGTCTTCAGTAGACTTGCCAGACTGCTACAGGTCATTAGTGCCAAAATAAATTATCAAAAATTAGATACATCAAATAACGAAAATGAGCATAGCTGTGGCGCAGTTTATTCTAGCTATACCGAAGGAGTTTGAAAGGACTGGGTATCCATTAAGAAATGTTAATGTAGGTACCTGAGCATGGTTACCTAAAACATCTGTGTTAGGAAATACAGTAATAGAGCACAATTATTTAACTTACACCTTGTTCCTTATATGGAGCTTCATTCTTTAAGTGAAAAAAAATATGTAAGTTCAGAAAGAACACAAAAGTAGAAAACCTTATTACCCTGGCATTTGCAAAAAATGCATTTGTTTTTATCAGAGTTTTTCCCTGTTGAAAATAATTCCATCTTCTGAAACTGCTCCATTAGAGGATTTTGTACTTTTCTTGTGAATAGTTCTAGTTCTTCAATCCCAAGTCTTAATTTTTAGATTTATTGTGTCATGGGATAGTGACAAAGAAAGGAATTCTCTAAAACTAGTATAACTCAATGAGATGTGGTGAATTGAAAACTTTGGTTTTTGTTTTAAATTCTAATATTTTAAACATCTTGCATTTCAATAATAATTCAGAAATATAAATTAAAACCATCAATACTATATACTCTTCAACTTCTATATAGATATAGATTTACTGTGGTGAATAAAAGACAACTGAAAACACTATAAATACATAAATATTATGTATTTCTCACAACCAAAATATTTTTTTGCTTTTTTCAAGTTATCCCTGCTCAGTGTTAATAATGAAGGGTGGAATTCTCTGAAACCCAAATAAATTGGTGACAAGTAGCTAATAGATTGGACTTTATTTATAAATATATTTAGTAGTACCATAAATGTATTGTTATTTACTATAAATAACAATATTGATGTGTAACCAATGTGATGAAGTTTGATATTGTTTTATTGGCATTCTTTGTAATTTTTCTGTTATATTAACTTGAATTCCATTTCACCTTATTGAATCTACATATATATATATACATAT
Organism: Tachypleus tridentatus; assembly: GCF_004210375.1. NCBI lineage: Eukaryota > Metazoa > Arthropoda > Merostomata > Xiphosura > Limulidae > Tachypleus > Tachypleus tridentatus. Next base: position 34,254,140 of record NC_134836.1, read on the forward strand.
TTGGTGCTGTAAATGTAACTAGGAAATTTCTATCAATAACATAACTTTCAAGACTATTTATTTTATGTTATGATAATAACTGATGAAAGTGCATCATTATGACCAGTTAATAAGCAGAATTTTTTTGTCTTCAAAGCAGATGCATTTTAACATGTGTGAGGACTTAGCCATTAGTGCCTAAATTTTCAATAACTGTATTTGATTATGTAATTATAGTTTGCACTATTTGTAGCAATATTTTAACAGAGAAATGCATAGTAGCTGAATAAGAAATACATTATTTCATAGACTGCTGGGTCAGTAAGTGCACACACTGTTTTAAGTAATATCTATGCAGCACAATATGGGATATAAAACACTGAGAATAAAAACTTTAGTCCTTTACATCGCCCATAGAAATCACAAATTTCAAGCTTCTGTCACTAAATAGGGTACTACTAAGATGTATTGCTTACCAAACCTGAAATACAATAAAATAGAGCAAAGCCTAATATAAATGATATTGTATTTTCAGTTCAAACTGATTTTCTTTAGATAAATAGGATGGGTCTGTTCAATAACAAGAGATACTATAAGATATGTGTTACTAAATAATTCTGAGTTCTCTGACTTTGAATGAACTTAAGAAAGGAAGAGACTGGGCACAAATGTACAAAAATCCAAACAGCCTTTTTATATAGTAAAAAAAACTTAAATAATTTACATAGAATGAAGGAAGCAGCTTTTCTAAATAGTTAATTCCCTTTTACAACTTATGTTGTACTTTTAGTAAGAATTAGTTATGTTACACTTACAGCTCAAACTTTAGGAGACTTATGCTCTCTACAAAGAAAAGACAAACTTCATTTACAAAACCAAGAGTTTGAATTGGAGAGAGTTAAACAGTTCAACATAGTGTTATATACCCAGTATCTAATAACACAACATAGTATTATATACCCAGTATCTAATAACACTTATTATCACCATATGTCTGCTTTTATGTTGCTGTTAGTAAATTCTATTGAAATATAATGGAGGTCATGACCTTGATATATCACCTGACCTACAAGTAGTAAACACTACTTTTGACATCCTTGTACAAATGCACTATTGCAACAATACCCACCATGGGTAGCCCAAGAGTTGGCAGTGGGTGGTGATGACTAGTTGCTTTCTGCCTAGGCTTACACTGCAAAATTAGATAGCTAGTGAAGATATCCTTCATGTAGCTTTGCGTGATATTCAAACAAACAAGCTAACCATGAACAGAACAGCTGTTATCTACTCAAGAATGACAACACAACAAAGGCACCTAGAACAAAATGAATTTAACAACCTTCTGAACCATATATTGTGTAATATGCAAATTTACGCATACCTAATAAATTTAGAATAACTACTACAATATTTTATGAAGTTAGAAATTCATAGTGCATTTACATACCACAAGAACAAAAAGGAGTGATTTACCAAATTGTCCAAAATAAGAGAACTTTGTATGATAGAGAGTAATGTGGCAACTTTAACATTGCTTCTTTATCTCTTTTTTTCTAGTTTCAAGTATTCAAATCATCATCATTGTGATAGCTATAGTATTAAAACTGGGCCTTTTAACCTGCATCATTAGTCATTATAAAATGGGAGCTCGGTCGTGGAGTGAGAGACAGGGTCGGCCACCTCCTCAGACGTCTAGAGCTCGGTCGTGGAGTGAGAGACAGGGTCGGCCACCTCCTCAGACGTCTAAACGCCAAGCTTTTCTTCTGGCACCACTGCCTCATCAACAACAACTTTACCTATCTGCACCACAACACTCGGTAAGCATGGATTTTTTATCGACCAAAACGTTCTTTTGATTTACACTTTATTACATCTGGAATGAATATCCGAAACATTTAGGAATATTTATAACACCATAATCTATACTGTATTAGCTTTTAAACAAATAAGATAATCAGAACTTTTCTAAAGTGCGTTTTATTCTCTTTTGTCAGTTAAATATTAGAGAGACAAATTAATGTTGAATATTGGAGAGGCTGGAAAGCATATATTTGATACTGGGGTAGCTCTTATAAGGGTTTTTTTGGAGCATCATACAGAATAGCATTGATCATACATAATTGAGAGATAATTGAGTAAGAGCTTTGATTTTAAAGAATCAGGGTTAGGTAAAGGGGTCTGGGGTAAGATTAAAAACTAATGCCAGAAACAAACATGTATATTGTGAACAAAATTTGGGAAATAAATAGGCTAATTATCATTAAGTTGTATAGAGAATTGATTTATTTGTGCTTTTGTTTTCAAATATGTGTTGAAATATATATTTGTTTTTTTTTGCAAAAAGAATTAATTGCTTTTGTGTGAACAGTTTGATATTCTGTAAAATAAAGTAAATTTAGTTAACTGCTGTTTTTATCTTGTTACTTTGAAGATTTAATTAAACGTAGATAATTTATGCAATAGTTAATATATATATAATTATTTTTCATAAGATAAAATTTTTTTGATTTGAAAACATAGAAATGCAAGTTGTCATTGAAGAAACTATAATTTCAGTATTTAAGAACTCTAATTAAATATACTGCCAGATTTTATTATTTTTATTAGAATACTATGTTTTGGATACATTTTTACAATCCAATATTCATGATTTGGATATTGGAACTTTACAGAAGCTATCTTTAATATTAATTTTGATCAATATATCGAGGTTTTAATTTTAGGTACTTTACACACAACATAGTATACAAAACAAGAGACAACTGGAGTTGACAACTCAACGAGAAAAACAGATTAGACAACAATCAGTTCAGACAGATATAGCACTCAACCTTCCAGTTTCTCTTACTTTACCTGATGGTGAGGAATTTCCTTATGGTAGCTCCACATTACTTCGCCTTCGAGATTCACAGCAGGAAAGTGAACTTCGTAGAGGCTGTGTACAACCGCCTCCAAACAGGACAGTTATTCAGGAGGATTGTTTCCAAGCTTATCGTTCCAAACCTAAGAGCCAAAATTTTAAATCGTCTACCCCAGCTAGTGTATTGCAAACTATAGATGAAAATCCCCTAGTCATACCCTTTCAGACTATTAAGAACAATAGCTGTACTAAAAGTCAGGCACTGCCCTCTTACCTCAAATTATCAGAATCTGCATGTGACAGAACCACAAGCTTCAAATGTGACAACTCCGACAATGATCTTGGATATCAAGGGCAAGTTATCTTTGGAGCATCAAACTCCATACAAATACAGAGACAGTATTTGTAACCATGACCATTTTAGGTTTACTGGGCAGTCAGGAAATAAAATAGTGTTTGAATCACATACTTATCTAAAAGAAACAAAGTCTTTCACTTGTCAGCAGACGTCTTGTGATAACAATTCAGCTGAACCTCGCTAAAGGAGAGCGAGTTAAGAGTTGGGAAATCCCTGCTCTTAGTGCCTCAAATTTTGTTGTTTGTGCTGCAGCAGCTGAAATGATGGATTTGAGGTTTTGTATGATTTATTTGTTTGTTTTCGCATCCAAGATGCTAATAGGTAAGACTCCAATTGTAATAAAGGTTAAAAAAATTTGTGTGTGTATATGTAGTTCAAAAGTGATATATTTGTGATGTGTAAGTATTAAATTTGTAATTATGATGATAATATAGTCATTGCAAAAAATATACAAATACTAAAGAATATGTCTTTTTTTTTTTGCTGTTGTTGTTCACAAACAGGACAGAAAGAATCGTGTAGCCACATACTGATCTAAAAGAAATAAGTCTTTCACTTGTAAACAAATGTATCATCATAATGTTTTACTTATACCTCAGTAAGGAGAGCATGTTAAGGGTTGAGAAACTACTTCTTTTAGTGTATCAAAAGAGAAATAAGAGTAGAGTCTTATCCAACCTGATTATTCTTGTTGGAAAAATAAGAAAAAAAATTTCAAAAGATAAACTAGGTTTACAGTTTTAGGTAATTTTCATTGATCTATGTACACCCACATTCAACTTTTTCATGCAAGTTATTTTCTAATAGCCTAAATAGATTTTAAGTATCTAGGTTTACAATAGTTTTGGAAGACTAACTTTTCTTTCTTTTAAGTGTATCACTAGCTTGTAAAAGATGAATGGTTTTTTAATCTTTCCTTATTAATTGTTTATTTTACAGAACATTAACTTTTTAAGTTTTTTAGTGCAATTTAACATGTGAGAACACAGTACTTTTAATTTGAAATTTCTTCAGATCTCTTACATTATATCAGAAAATAATGTGTATATGAGCATGAAAATATTAAAACCTTATGTGTTAAGTAAAACTTTCACAGTTATTTATGGTTAAGCATTAAAAGCAGTTAAGATCCACAGTGAGAAAGTGTGCAATTTTACAATAATAATAAAAGACATGATTGTGCTAATGATGTGTAGAGATGACAACTATCACTGAAAAAAAAGTAGATAACATTAATAGGGTTAAAGTTAAAACACTATTGAAAATTAATGGTCAGAAATGGTTTGCATGCATTTAACAGTAAAGACAATACTGTGGCTTGAAACTTTTATTTGTATTAAGTTTTGTTTTCTAAAGATGGAAATGCTCAGTTCTTTTTAGAATCTTGTAATAAATCAATAACATCTTTCCTTAAAAAGTAATCAGTGTTGGTGATTATGTAATAAAGCTTATTTCTCATACTTGCATGTCAACTTATATTTGTATATGTTTTCTACAAGCTTTTCAAAGACAAACTGTGTAACAATAATACTCTCCTAATGTACACGTTGATTTCTTCCAGATGGACCATGACGTGGTTCCTCTCTTATAGTGCATGTTCACCAAAGTAGGGTTATGAATCAATGACGTTTTCAGACAGGTTATGAAATGATGTCTTGCCAATGGTATACATTGATGAAACTGTGTAGTGAGTCACTAATTATGAATATTGTGGAGTTGTGCCTTCCCATTATTGTACATATATATAGAGATCATGGAATACCTCTGTGAGTTTTTTTTGAGATGACTTCTTGATCAATGTTAGGTAACACATTAGTTCTTATAACTCCTAACAAAATAACATACTTTATATATGTATGTGCAAGGTTTAGTATATAGTAATTCTTTGTTTTCTTCTGCTACCCAGATATTTTTATACATAATATAATGGCAAATGTATTCACATTTATGCAGCATTTATTTCACTGGCTTCATCAGTCTTACAGGTCTAGTGAATATAGGTGATCAGAAACAGTACTCGTGCTATATGTGGCATTAAATGTCCCTTTCATCTGGCGTTTAGAAATAATTACCAAACTAAAACTTTTGTGTTCAGTTGTTCATATACTTGAATTCTTTTCCCACATTTCATTGTAAATGGTTCAGCCATATCTTCACAATTTGTGATATCAGGACATCAGACAGGCAGACAAATAATTATGCTTTAAATATTTACATATATATTTCTGCTCCAATATCTATCTGGCATTCCTGACAACCGGTGTTCCATGATACTTGTATGTGTAAGTACAAAAATTAATAGCACAATTATCAAAATACATCCGTAAAATGGTTGAAATTTGTATTTCAACAAGAAAAAGCATTTTTATGTAGTTACTTCCCACTTTAAAAATGTTAAGGGATAATATTCTTATTCAAATAAATGACCAAATTTAAATTTTGCATTCTATTTGATATGTTTTGTAACACATATACATTGTGATATATCACTTACAAAGACTATGTTTAAGATGACATACAATGTTTTGTTTTCGTTACACTCTATCAAGGAAAAAACATCGGTAAATGTTTGGTTAACTAACCTTTGCGTCTGTAAATGTATTTTTTTCAAGTCCCATTTTGGCAGTAGTTTGATTTCAAGCTCACACACTATTAAAATAGTATATGTTTTACATCAAATCTTCTGCTTTGTTTTTCATAAGTTTTCAAAGTGATACAATATAACCATAATGTAAGACCCCTTAAATTTATATTATGACAATGTAACAACTATCAGACATTGTATTGGTTAATTGTTGATTTGTGCACAAAAGTTACCTAGGACTACTTGCACAGGCCTCCCCTAATTTTAATGTGATATACCAGATAGAAGGCAGCTAGTTAAAATCACTTACTACTGATTCATGGACTAATCTAATTGAATAGTGTGGATTTGATCCTCACTATTATAATTCACCCATTGCCTCAAAGTATGCAATATGTTTTTGTTTTGGTTTCTGTAATGTGGTGTAAACTACAGAACTTCGAATCAGCAGTCTGGCATACTAAAGATTAGACTACACACTCTTCTCAGACACATCAGCTAGTTACTGGCTAATGGAAACCTAGCTTATTTTGCTCAGTGGAACTGTAGCTTGGATGAAGGTTGCAACTGAGGTAAGTGATCACAAGCTCGTGTGGAAACCTTGGAAATGTAAGGAAAGAAAAAAACAGGTATCCCAACCTTTATTTTCTTCAATTATTCTATAAAAGCCTTTAACACTTTGGACATTTATTTTGTAAAATTAAAAAAGTTCTCTACCACAAAGACATTTAATGTCAACAGGACATATAAACAATTGTGATACATACATTAATATAACACTTACTCGTAGTCTGATAGATGTGTATGTTTATGTTTTACATACTATTCATCTTAAGTGGTTTTAGGATTTGTTTTTTACTACTATCTATGAATTGACTCAGCAGACTTGTCTTTCCATTTATTTAAGGAAAGGAAATAAAAGTGTGTTTTAGGTATAATGGTAAGGGAAATAACCCAACAGAAGTTGTTTCTAAAATCTTTTAAGTTGAAAGGGAGTTTGGGAAACAGTTTGGAGTAGGTACTTGCAGTTTACTGTATTTTATCATAAAGCTGCCTTTTATTGGAAAGTTAAAATGAAATACATGTCTATAATGAATAACAAAACAAGCAAGAAATAAAAATATATACAATGACCAAACCAAAAATAGGCATATGCCCTGTTGATTATTTTCTCTATTGATAATATGAAATATGACAAAACACTGGTGAAAAATAACCTGTATCTGTGCATGTTAACCTTTCACACTTTTTAACCATAATTTTGAAAACTTAAAGTGATGAACAATCTTATTGGGCTCTGCTCAGTAGAATTTCAAATTTAACAAAGGTTCCAGATTAGTTGCCTGAAACTTTTAGTAAACCTCAAATCCTTCAAAGAAGTCTATTTGTTAATAAATATTGGAATGTAACAAAACCAAAGTGAACTTCCATGATGGAGTTTATAAAATGTACTATCATTATTAATTTGCATTTTATTCAAAATAAATTATTAATCTCTAGAGCAAGGAACCCTCTGATTCTTAGTGTACACGTTAAAACAGTGTTTTTCATAAAGAATGTAATTACTGTGTATACTGATCCTTCAGATCCATTTAAGAAATACGTGAACATTAAATAAAAACAAATAAATAGTATAAAAGCAACGTGATACAAGAGATGCCCAAAGTATATGTTTAGCATCCTGAATTGTGTGATATATTTTCTGTAATTTAACTTGGTCAATGAAAAATCAGTTGAAACCATGTGATAGGTTTAACTATGGTACCAGTTTATCAAATCACAAAATTAAAATATTCAGTTAGCTGTTTTTCAGAGAATTAGCTTGGATAATATTAAATTAACTGATGACTTCAAAGGCACTGAGCTTTCAGTTGAAATGTGTGGTAATCTTCTTGCTAAACCTGTTAAATGATACCTCTCTAGCTGCAGGTACTTATCTTCATATCAACACAGTCCATGAGGTAATTTCATTCTAGTTGCATGTACTGATCCGTGAACCAACACAGCCCATGTGACAGTCTTGTTCCCTTTGTAAATATTAGCCACACACCAATACAAATAATGATGTGATTTTGCTTCAGTTGCAGGCACTAATTACCATACCAATATAGCCTATGAGACAATCTCACCCCTGTTAAAGTCGTTAATCACCACATTAAGAAACTGAGTCCAAGCAGCCTTGTCCCAGTTGCAGCTCTAATCACTATACCAACAGAACTTATTGGGTAATCTCATCCCAGACAGGAGTGGTCTTAAATATTCTGGAGCCCTAGGCATAATTCAGTATATTGGGTCCAGTAATGGTAAGAAAACTCAGAAGTAGATTAAAAGGTGCAGCATCTAAGGCTCTTTCATGTGTGGGGCACTGGTCAATTACCCAATAGGTAAGGCTGGCTATGATTCCAAACAAAGATGCTAATCACCATACCAAGAAACTGAGCCCATAAGATAACCTTGTTTCAATTGTGTATACTAATCACAATACCAACAGAATGAACAGGGTGGTCTTGTCCCAACAACAGGCACTAATCACTATACAGGACAGCCAGCCTGAGATAGTCTTGCTCCAGTTAGAAATACTAATCACTGTATCAACACAGCTCCTAAGTGATCACTTCCTAGGTGTAGGCAGGTACTGGTCAAATTACATGTCAACACTGTCCACTAGCATGTTTTAATGGAAGATATTTTTCTATTTTGAGAATGATCTTCTTTGACTGTGCAAATTTGATCCTCACTGCAGTTGTGTTGTTACATGATATTTAGAAAAATAGGAGTATGTTTTTGTGTTTAAAACAGTTGTAATGTTGCATCTCAGTTGTAGAATAATAGTCTATTTCAAAATGTGCAATTCCAGTGTGCAGTGTACATGTAGTTGTAATATATAACACAATACCTATCGCTGGTATGAAAATTTCCTTTCAGCATAATGTAGTTCTGATGTATGGTGTACACACAGTTGTGGTATAACACAGCCTTCTGATGCAAACAGATTACTGACATAATGTACATGTAGTGTTATACAACAAAAGAGCTAAATGATATGAAAAAAAACCTTTAAAACATTTAATCTTGATATTAAACACACTTGTGTTATTATTAAATACTTTTTTGCTGTTATTTAGAAGAATCCTGTTCATCATATATCATTCTTGCTTTTAATAGTTTGCTTATTAGATATCAAAACAGCTCAATAAGTTACAAAGATAACTTTAAGGATGCATTAATCTCACGTGTAAATAAACTGTCAAAAATCATAACTAAAACTGTTTTCAATGAAGCTTCATTCAAGATAATAAAATATTTCCCCTGAGAATAATACTCGTTTTTTTTTGTATGATAATATAAACAGTTACTGAATAAAGGTGCTTAGATGTTCACTTTTAATATATATATATAATTGTATTCTATGCTCTTTCAAATATAAAGAAATGTAAAGTTAGTGTTATTTGCAGAGTTCTTCAAGAGAAATGATTAAGTATGCTGAAAATTAACCATTATGTTTAACCTTATTAGTCATTATAACTAAAGTAAAGAGTATCAAACAATTATTTTCATAATATATGGGACAAAACTTATTTTAAAAATTATATTACATTGTTTTTTTGATGAATAAAAATTATCTATTCTTGCATGAAAAAGCATGGTATGTTCTAAAAATATATACATTATTGCTTTGTTTGTTTTTGTTTTAATACAAATGTATTTTGAAATTAATTTTATTCTCCAAATTAGCAATTAAGTTACACAGTGAAGATCTGATCACCAAATGCAAAAAGAAATGGCATGTTTAAACAGTGGTACAGCAATAAATCTGCAGACTTATAACACAAGAAAGCTGGTTTTGATACCTGTGATAAGCACAGCACAGTTAGTTTATTGTGTAGTTTTATGCTTAACTATAAGTAAACAAATTCACACTACATTTTGCATATAATCATAATCGTGTTTTAACTTCTACATGAACATTCCTTGAATAATATTATTTCGAATGTTTTCATTGTTACATAATTTAAATATAAATATATTTTATTAAACCATGATTATCTCCAAGAAAAGACTCCTTTGTTAAAGATATTATTTTGATGTTCACATAAAACAAAATAATATTTCTGTGACAAAAGTTACTTTACAAAATAGTTAACAAATTCAGTTCCTTTAGCACTTTCTGAAAGAAATAATGAATTTGTTTTTTTTATTTCTTCTGTATGGGTAAATATGTTATAAATCCAACAAACTTTGACATTGTGTTACCGTTATATACAGGTATATCTCTGTAATGAAATCATTATTTAAGGCCACCTCAAAACAATTTACTCTTCCAGTAAAAGTGAAATTTATCTTCATCTCTTAATCCAGTATGGTTCTGTACTGTCTCTTTCTCTTTTTTAAAGTTCACTAAAGACTGACTTGGGAATATAAATTGTTTTGGTTTCAGTGAACATAATATAGTCAGTTGAAGGTTTTCTCAGTAGACTGAATGTAAAGTTATGCAAATATTTTAAGATCATATATGAGAGTTTGAAATTTTGGGATAAAGTTATTGGCTCATGTGAAATTATTATACGTTTTCTGTATTATTCTCTTAGATAAAGAATTGCTGCCAGGTAATTTAATAACAAGAAATAAACAGGGAGTTTATTGTTAAAATAAATAATATATATATATATATCAGCTCCTTAAATATTATTCCTTGTGAATGTATGTTGGTTTGTAAAGTTTAGCTGGTCATGTCTTTATCAAATCTTAACACTTAATGTAAAAGGTAGTAGCTGTTACTAGGTGAAGAAGATATGTATCTACGTCACTGTTATACCCTGATGCATTATACATTTTACTTTGTAAAGAAACTTATCAGATGACTGTTAACATCTATTAACACTTAACACATCAGAAAACAATATTTCATGAAAAAATACATCTACTACTGCATTTGTTAAGCACAAAACATTAAAACACTCTGCAGCTGTGCTAAATACATATCCTATACAATCATGAATCCCCAACAAACCAGTATACTTTAAGTACTACTAACTAACAAAATTAATGCTTTTAGAGAGTAACTTTATAGTATCAAAGCTTCAACAAATCAACTACAGAATGAAGATACATGTCATGTAGTTACTAAACTACTAAATTACAGGTTTATGATCAGGTACCTGAAGCATTGAACTGAAATTCACAATTAAAGTGTGTTCATTGTAAAGATATTTTGCATACGTATATTGTGATGAAACTTCAGAGAAACAAAGCAGAGGTGAAAAAAATGATCATAAATGTTCATATGAATAAAGATGTTATTTTAAAACTTGGGTTTTAGTTATTGTATCACTTTCATATTTTAACGTTTAATTCAGGTGAAGTTTGAATACTCCAATTAAACAAAGAGGAATGACAAAAGTTACCTTGTGGAAATTATTTTATAGGGTAATAACTACAGAATCCTACTTATAACAGATTCTCATTTTACAACTTAACATGTGTAATTATGATTCAATTTATATCATTCCAGAAAAATAATTATAGTCACTTGTCTTAGTGTTTGAATTAGGACTTGATGGGCCTCATATTTACTGTTTACTTAGTATTACAGATACAGTGTCCAAATGTTATATGATTTCCTAGTTACCATTCATTATAGCTGCAGTATCCTAATTTTATATAATTTACAACATACGTAGTAGTATAGCCATAGTATTCCAAGTTAACATAGTATTAATAGGGCTACCAAGAATAATCATGAGCCCCAAGAAATATTATAGCCCCCAACATGCACCAAATAGTGTTTGAAGGGATGATGCTTGGAATATCCTAAACTTACACAGTTTTCTAGTATTATAACAACAGAATCATACATTTAATAATTTGTTACTTGGTAGTTTAGCCACAATATCCCATATTCTCATATTTTGTCACTTAAAATTATAATCATAGTATCCAAGATTTACATATATTGTCTTTTAGTATTATAGTCAGAGCATTGAAGTTCACACAATTCACTTTTTAAGAAGTATAGCTGCATAACTTTTATTTCACACAATTTTCATCTTATTGTAATAGATGTTAGATGTTAATACTGTTACATTAAGTCTAATTAACGTATATGTAATTGTGGTATTCCCTTGTTTATTCAATTAAACTTTTTAATCTCTCCCACAGAGAAACAGCTCAAAAAGTTATGAACAGCTACATAAATATTTACATCACTTTTATGCAAAATTATATTACTGCATTACTAAAATTCATCCCAGAAATGAGAAAACAATCACAATTCTGTCTTAATTTTTGAATGATAACTAATTCTCCTATAAAATCATCTATATCTGCAATACAATTTTTATCATTCTGGGAAGATAAATAAATTTTATTACAAAGGGTTAAACCCAGAAATTAACTATTACAAATCAAAAACTACTATTAGGAACCCACCAGCTGTGGCTGTAATTAGTTGTGGATCCTTTGGCTTCTTTCCAACACAAATGTAGTATGATTATATGTGGTAGAATACTGGTACCTTTTGGAATTAGGGATTAGTGGGCCTTTGTACGTTGGCACACCCTATAAGGCCACCAGTAGAACTCGTATAGTATCAAAACTAGATAATTTATTAAATAATAAACCTCATAACCATAGCAATCTTTGAAGGTGGACCTTCTCTCTCAGTGGTTAGTTGGGAACAAGTATATAGTTTAAAAGTTAGTGGTCTTAAATAACATAATGAGTATCTAAAACAACCCACCATGTTGTAACTTACAGATTTGAATCATTACAAGTGTATGAAATGTAGAACCAATCTCATTAATTGCTTACACTTAATTATAAAATTATTTTCATACAAAACTTCCATAGTTGGAATAATTGAAAATAGTAATAATAAAAATACTAATTTTGATTAATTGATTCACTTCATAAGTCATGATACTAGTTGATTAACCTGAAGAACCTTTAATTAATCAAAAAATAATAATGAAAAATTTATGTAATTTTAATTAATCAGTTATCTTATATGAAACTAATTACTGTTCATAGGCAATAAATTTAATTGCCTAGCTGTAATGAAAAAATAAAAATAGTGTTAAAAAATGGAGTGTGCAAAACTAGAGAAAGTGATTTAAAAACAAAATTCCAAAATAATATGAATACTGGGATGGTCATCTGGATAAATTTTTATGGAGGGAAGCAAAGTTTTTGAAAGTATAATAAAACATAATATTACTTCAACCATTCTAATCAATCATTTTAGTGTTGTGGTTCCCTAAGATATTAATCTGGTTTTAGAGCTAAAACAATTGGATTGATGACAATCAACAGGAAATAGCTTCATCTCAAAGAGTGATACTGATCTGGGATGAAAATAATATTTCTTCACAAGAACTAACATCCATGAAGATAAAAACATCTCAAAAACTGATACTTTGTAAGGTATGAACATCTTGTCTTAAAAAACAATATTTGATACATATATAGATGATTGAGTACATTATATTAACAACTTGTAACATACAAATTAGCAAGTTATGACAACCACACCTAATATAGTTGCAGTGGGATAGAATGAATCAACTATATTTTGACACTGGCAGTTATCACTGTTTGAAAGAGTGTGTGACACTCTATTCTGATAAAAATAAAAAGCATTCATAACTTCAAGTCATAAAGATTTGTTGAGGATTAGGGATTTCAAATTTTCAAGACATAAATATATCCATTATATTTATTGATATTAAAAAGCATAGGGAAGTAAAAAAACTTGGTGAACCAAAACCATCTAGAAAAATACCTCTAAAGTTTTTTTTTTAATAAAGTATAGAATCTTGTAACAGGCCCTCAGACAGATCATGACCAGATGTGGTGACCTGAATTATAACACACTAAGGCTTACAAATTTAGTGTTTTTATAACATTCTGAACCTTTACAGGGACCAAAAGGTCTTTCAACTCAAGAAACAGATAAAGAGAAGCACAAATATTTAAAATCCTAGAGTGCAATTATGTTATAAAAACTATCAAGATGTTTCTTGATATTATCAAAGTATCTTCCTTGCCAACTATAAGTGATTTTTCTAGGATAAATATTACACTCTGATGATACCCATATTGAGTGTTCTGTTAACTAACCAGGAACAAATGATGTTTTTGAATGAGAAATTTCTGTGCATTTACTATTAATTCCAGCTGTAGAAGGGTAAGAAATCCAAGATATACTTTAGTTACTGTTGTCTCTTAACACATTTCAAACATTCATATAAGCTTGCTATTATGTATATACTGAGTTTGATTACAGAACATGTGCTTGAAAAATGGGATTTAAAATGTTTTCTTTAGCTTGCAAGAAGTGAAACTGCTACATGAATGTAGCTTTGAAAGTTAGTAGAAAATCTATCTTATGATTTCCTTAAGTTGTTGTAGAGGTAGCACTTCCTGTCAACATCTCCACATATTACAGACCATTTACTGAAACTTTCGTTGTGTTTTTTATTGTGAATAGATTCCAAGCTGTAAACTGTCGTTCAAAAATTTCTGATGTGAATGAAGTATTGTGAATAAGTTGGTAGAGACCTGCATTGTAAACAGCCAGAAATTGCCAACTTGACAGGATGATAAAAAGTTGTATGTTGATATTTAAACCTTTGACATTTAAGACCTAATGCTAAACCTAGAAAAAGTAATAGTCTTGCTGAAGAAAAGTATGGTACCAGAAATATCAGAGAATTAAAGTAATGGTCAGGTGGCCTACTTATTATTTGCTAAAATGGTCAGTTGTTCAACAATCTTAGCCTTTTTTGGATGTAATGACTGAATGAAAATATGTGCACATTGCTGTACAAACAGTTCTGGAGGTTATTTTAGAACAAACTTTTATTATCTTTCTAACTTATCAACACTCCAGATCTAAAAGTAGAACTGGCTTTTAATTTGTGTAGTTTAACAATATTTTACAAATTCTGAAATTGTATCTATGACTACATCTCACCAATAATTACTGTTTTTTTTTTATTCCTAACTCTTTTTGATGTTTCTGTTTCTTTCTGATGCACATCATATCATTCTAGGTAGCATGTTTTTTTATACTAAGACAGTTAATAAATCTAATTTACATACCCACATTCTTTCTAGCTGGTTTTTAAACTCAAACAAGTAATAGATCTAATTTTAAGGCTAAATTCTGTCTCACTTGTTTAATCTTAACTAGATTTCAAAGTCTCTTCTTAACATGATTAAATTTCACAAAATTATTCCAGTTTAAGTTTTGTACTTTTTATTTTCTGCAAACAACATGAATAAAACTTGTAAAAAAATATCAGAACAACTGCTTATTTCCTGTTCTGATGCTGTGTGTTAACTTTTGTATTAAACAAAGAATCTTATATGTAGTCACATTATTTATTATGGAAAACATACATATATTCTACTTCATCTAATGTTGAGGCTGCTGTTGACATTAGGTGTTGCACTCATGTTTGTTGGAAATATCAACAAAATACAACAAATACAATGAGTGTGTTACAGGTAAGTAAAGGGGTTACGTTTGAACAGCACAACTCAAGTTTTCTTTCTTTTATATCATCAAAATTATTTAGAGAAAAAGCTATTACTACGTTTCATTGCAGAGTATTACTAAACTGATGTGCATTAGTCATTAAATACACAAACCTCTGCATTACAAATACCAGTACCAATGTGTTCCATATGAAATACAAGGTTTAAGTGTTTTTTTCACTCAGTTTTATGTTAAATTCAAATAGTCAAGAAAAGGTAACTATTCCTGTAGCAAATCATGCTCCCCAAAGTAAGTTTTATTTTCTGTTTATGTAGTATTACCTTACTTCTTATTAGTGACTAACTGTAACGGATGTAGAAATATAGACACAGAGAGAAGTGAAAGAACATATTTAAATGTACAATTTTAAAACACGAAGTTATACACCAAATATTTAAAATATAGAAGAAATAATTTTAGTGATTAAAGCCTCACACAAAGCTGTAGTTTCAGGCATACACCGATTAATTTCAACCATCTCAGTTACCTTTGAAATTGTAACTTTTTAAAACCAAATCAGAAGTTAAAAAACTCCACTATGTTTAATACACATTTACAGAAGCTACAACTTTAGTTATTACTAGGTTGTGTTTTCTTAATTATAAATGGACATATGAATAGCTTTATTTTCTGTCATTTTGAACAGCAGTGTTTGTAATTTTACTGCTTTTTTTGAGTTTTTATTAACCTGTTCAGTGCCTAGACGAAATAACTCGTTCAAGCCGATCGGTAACACAGTGCCACAGACAAGTTAATTCGTTTCAATAATACCTAACTTCAACGCTAGATGTCAGCACCATACATGCATTTGAACTACTTACAATTTGTTTCACTTTCGATCCAAAATGGCGTCACGAAAACGGTTACAAAATGAAGAAGCATTAGAGTTATATTTTGAACTTGGTTCGGAGTTGCCGTTGCAGCTGAAATACTTGGCAGTCAACAGGTTAAGTGTTTACATTTTTCGTTGGCCCAATATCAACTTCACATTTTTGTAAAAACTACTACCCGAAGAATGAAAACCAAAATGTTTTGTAATTAATAGAAAGCTAAATAAACAATGGCTGTTTATGAATAGAAAATATGATATGTGCACAAAAGAAGACAAGTATCGATGCTTACAATTTTTCATTTTTACGTTGGAAACTAGTACAATAACTTTTTAACTGGAGTAAAAATTAGACAAATATCAAACATAGAAGTTTTAGCAGAAAATAAGCTTTCTGTATGGATGGGAGTGACCCTTCCTTGCAGACTCTTGGCTCGGCATGGCCTAGCGCGTAAGGCGTGCGACTCGTAATCCGAGGGTCGCGGGTTCGCGCCCGCGTCGCGCTAAACATGCTCGCCCTCCCAGCCGTGGGGGTGTATAATGTGACGGTCAATCCCACTATTCGTTGGTAAAAGAGTAGCCCAAGAGTTGGCGGTGGGTGGTGATGACTAGCTGCCTTCCCTCTAGTCTTACACTGCTAAATTAGGGACGGCTAGCACAGATAGCCCTCGAGTAGCTTTGTGCGAAATTCCCAAACAAACCAAAACCTTGCAGACTCAGAGGCGTAGATTTTTTACACCCGATGGGGAGGATGAATTTTGCAACCACTTATGTAGACTGTTCAATTTGCAAATCGGTAATCTCTGATTACGTGAACCTGAAAGCTGTAAACATGCAGTCACAGAGTAATCTTGTTTCCACAACACTTCAAGGTTTCCATTTGTGTAAGTGAGGTGTTGTGAACAGTTTTCAAAATATTAATAGAATAAAGACAAATGTGTCACAAATTAACTGCCACATGAATTTATTCCTGCACACAGCACAGTATAAAAAATGGCCATTGTACTTGACAAGGTTACTAATAACTTTCATTGCATGAATTACGTTTTCAAATATTAATAAAATTAGTAATTACCCTTGATAAGTTTATATCTACTGAAAAACTGTTTATGTTGTTTGATAAAAATAATTAAAATGGTATGCAAACTCTTGAAAATCAATACAATGTAACACATAATTATTCATACTTTTCATTGAAGTAAGATTCATTTAGTCCTTTAGTCTACATGTTTCCAAACGTAGACCTCCTTTGTGATGATCTGTTTATGAATTCTTTCATAAGCTCTTCTATATTTATCTTGTCGACCTCATCTTTGTGAGTGTGACAAACTGCCACATGGTTAAGGCGGCACTGAGACATTGTTGACCTAAATCACGTCTTCAACCGTCTTAATACAGCTGGATACTGTAGATACAAGCAAAATTTTCATGAGAAGAAACACTTCTCTAAACATCTGCTGGCTTGTTTCATTCATTTTACAGTAAGCATCCTTTGCATCTTTCAGAAATACTGCTTTTGTTGTTCCTTTGAACATGGGCAACTGAAACTCGAGCCGTTGTGCAGAGATTTCTAAATAAGTTTATAACCGAGTTGTCAATCTTGCCAGATGTGATCATGTTCTCAAGTGCCAGATATTTCCTCAAGTCATTGTTGTCTGCATTGAATCTAGTGGTCAGAGGTTCTATAACTGTGTCCACAAATTCAAAATATTGGTAGTAATCTCTAGCTGTTGCAAAATGGTGTCCTGAGCCATCACCTGTGATCCTTCTGGACATAGTTGGCGGATGTATTTAACTGAACCATTACAGTTGTCTGACGATACAATATCTTCAAAGATTGTCTTGTATTTGCCTGACCTCTGAAGCAAAACACCAAGTTCATGTATCCATTGAATAGAATCTCGAACACATTCACAAGCTTCAACTGCATGTTGCATTATTAAATTAGCCTTGTGTGCTTCGCAGTGAAAAACAAAGCTGACGGTTGCTTCTCTTTTATTTTTGCCTGGCATCAACTGTACGCATAAAAAGGCCTCTATTTTCCGCCTTGGCACAATGAAAGCATATGACTTTTGTGTCTGATTGTCGAAGTGCAGTCATGGGAACTCATCAAACCACTTGCCCTGGAAGTTAATATTTTGAGATTTTGCTTTCTGTCGTGGTATTAGTTGTGCGTCAGGATGATATGGCTTTCCATACTGTATCTGTGGAGTGTCAGATTTTTCATTATTGCACAAACTCGTTTCACGACTATCTGGTGGTTCATGATGTGCAATAGTTGCACAAGCATTTTCAGACTCGTCCTCTGATGAACATGGTATTTCCTCTGTATGGTAAGTTTCTATTCCTTTGCTTGAATCTGTTGGATTATCTGCATCTGCAGTGTCACTTGTAGTACTAGTAACTGACTTGAAGAACTGTCTAATATCGGAAAGTTTCAGACGCTTGCTCGTCATGACTGGAATCTGTTTCCCAGATGACTCAACAGGCTAAAATACAGCCTTCATTGAAAAACTCTAACGTACAAAGAACGAAGATAGAACAGAATGGAAGTAGGACTGAACTGTACAATGTATTTAAGTCGAACGAATTGACTACCGAGCTGACTGACTGCCTGGGCATCGCTGGGACAATAATGTGTGCTAGTTACAACACAAGTAATTGCAAGTTTCTCGAAAAATACTTAAACAATTACAAATATATTATATTTCTGTTAAAGCTCATCAATAGCTGGCCCGGCATGGCCAAGCGCGTTAAGGCTTGCGACTCATAATCTGAGGATCGCGGGTTCGCATCCTCGTCGCGCCAAACATGCTCGCCCCTTTCAGCCGTGAGGGCGTTATAATGTGACGATCAATCCCATTATTCGTTGGTAAAAGAGTAGCCCAAGAGTTGGCGGTGGATGGTTTTGACTAGCTGCCTTCCTTCTAGACTTACACTGCGAAAGTAGGAACGGCTAGCACAGATAGCCCTCGAGTAGCTTTGTGCGAAATTTAAACAAACAAACTCATCAAAAGGCAAACATGTTGTGATATAATGGCTATAAGTACGTCTATTAAGTAAAAACACCTGAACAAAAACGAGCAATACAATTCAAGTAGAGGCTTTAGGCCGTTGAAATCGCTCCTTTCGTGTTCTAATTATACAAGAAAATACAATATTTTTACTATCTATGATAAGAGAATATATTGTTCTTTTACCATAAAGCACGAGCACTTTATTAGAGGGCGGTGATAATCTGAAATTTCATGGATTAATGAGGGCCACAAACACAGGTCTAATGAACCCTGTTGTAAAATCGAGGCTCAGACTAAAGGAAGCGGAGAGGGTGATATAGAGCGCGTCTGGATCCGAGCGACCCTAACCTGCCGTTAACTGTACACTGAACGTACACTATGGTCAGCAGCTTCGGCAACAAAGGAGAGTAAGGCGTTCGACAATAAAACTGGCTAGACATACATAAGAACAAATGGCGTAGGAAAACCGCACAATATACACATAAGATTGATGCAGCTACAAGCTACAAATGGCCTGCCAGATCTAGATCACAGGAGTTTACGCTTGGTAGTAAAATTTTCGAATTTCATGCTCTATTCAATCTGTTGTGATGAAAATTTTACTTAGACTTACACTACGTACAAGACGTATGTAAATTCTGTGACAGTGCTTGCAAGCTTTGCATGTATACTTAGGCCTACTGACTGATACCTACGAACTATCGCTTAGATCGAAAAGCTTAGAAGCACTCCTATATTAAAGATGTACATTTCGGCTACTGAAAAAGCCTACATCTAGGCCTAATTATGTTATTCGATTAGTAAGAACACAAGAATCACAAGAACAAACACACAATTTGTAGGCCTGTGATGCAATAAAACAATTCAACAGACCAAATTCTACCCCTCACCTAAAATGAAGGGGAGATGTATACCCTCCATCCCCCAGGATCTACGCCCCTTTTGTAGTCAGAGTAATAAACTAATACACATACAAAAATTAAGTTGTATTAAACACTTGTGATCCCTAAATAATAGATAATATCCTTTCAGGGCTTATTACTGATTAAAGATTCTGTTATACAAGGCTAGATTTAGTAATTTTTTTTACTAAAGCTAATTTCTGCTTCTCGATCTTTTATCAAAGTATAAAAAAATCTAATGGTATATGAAAGAGAAATGTATAAAATTGATGTAAATTTTCCATGAATTCCAAAAACAAACAAAAACAATTTTCACAGCAAAAGTCAAGAGAGTGAAATATTTTTCAGTTTAGGTCACCAACAGGTATTCACAAATCTAGATTACTTTTGAGAACTTCACATTTACTGAAGGTATTAAAATATTCTTTATAAAGCCCCATTTAGTTGCAATTCTACACACATACTTTGAAAGTTTTTACAGTTGTGTAATTAAAATCAGAACAGGATAAGGTGTATTAATTCTAAGCTTGTTAATAAAAAAATTGGGAAGTTTAAAGACCAATAATACTCCTTGACCAAATAATATTTCCCTAAGTATTATGACAGAGGTTAAGGTTTGGATATGTAAGTCACATGCATTTTTTTTTTTTTTGAGAAACCCTTCGGTAGTCAGCAGGTGTCAGAAGATTGGAAGTTGGCTAATGTTATTCCTCTTCTCAAGGTAATGACAAAAATTGTCCCAATACTTACAGGCCTGTTATTCCTACATCAGTGATGGAAAAAGTGTTTAAAAACTGATTCACGGTGCTTTGTAAAGTCTCTTAACAAAGTTTAAATTATTGGATAGTTAACAGGGTAAAAATCTTGCTTTACTAATCTTTTGACTTTCGTTGAATAACTTAAACCTTATGTAATTGAAGGTATAAGTGAAAATTTAGTACACCTGAAAAGGTGCCACACAAAAAAAATAAATAAATAAAATTATATGTGTAAGTGTGGGAATTAGGATTTACGTATTGGAAAGAAGAATGTTGGATAAAAAAAACAGTTGTTATAAACAGAGTTCAGTCAAACTGAATTGATGTCACAAATGGAGTATCTAAGTACTTAGATTTTAAGACCTTTATTATTTTTTATTTATGTAAGTAATATGTACAAAGGTGTGGTCAATGAATTATTTAAATTTTTTGATGATATTAAAGCTCTGGATTTTGCGAGATGTGTGGAGAAGGATGCTTCTTTAGAAAATAATTTAGATTATTTGGTGAGTTGAGTGAATAAATAGCAGATGAATTTTAATTATAGTAAATGCAAGGTAATGTATGTGAGATACCACAATTTGAATTATGAGTGAATTTTTAAAGGGAATAACCTTAACAGTGTTATAGAAATAAAGGATTTGGTGTTCTGGTTGATCAGTCTTTAAGTGAATTACGTAATGAGGTTTTAGAATTGGCAGGGAAAAGATGATTTGTATTTGTATCTAGAGAAATACTGAACACAAGTCTAAAACGGACATAATTTCACAGTATAGGTCACTGGAGTTTGATGTTTAGTCTCAGGATCCTTACCTTAGGAAGGGCATTGAATTATTGGAAAGGGTTTAGGGAATAACTACTAGAATGATACTTACATGGAAAGTTTGTCGTATAACAACAAGTTGTTTCCTATTGAAATGAGGGAATTTAACTAAAGTGTTTTAATATTCTTAAGGGAACTATGATGTTGGTGCATTGTTTCTTTCAGTATTTACCGTTGAGAAAATTAAGAATAGAGGATATGATTATAAAATCTTGTATAATAGGTGGCAAATTCAACTAAAAAAGTTTTTCTTAACAGAGTTACTGGCCTTTGGAATAGGTTAACTTCAAATTTGGTGAACTCAGTAAACTTAATACAGTTTAAAAGATAGCTTGATGAATGTACAAATGCTAAGAGTTGGTTTTGAGTGTTTTTTATTTATTTTAGGATTTAGTTTATTGGATAGAATGACCTAGATGAACCAACATGTTCCTAGTTGTCCTTAAATTATGTGTCACAATGTTATATTAAAATATACTATGAAATTACTTAACGTATTATAAATGAAGATGAAACCAAATTAATGGAGTGACCTAAGAGCGACAAGATTTGAGAAAGTAAAATTGAGATGCAGTTGGATGGAGATCTCTTATTTTTTTCAAATATTTTATATTATTTGTTATTTCAGGACACTATTCCCTGTCTGTATACACTGCCCAACCCTTATGTAGGTATAAAACTATTTAACATAGAATAAGCATATTATTATTTTTTTGGTGGAATAACTTCTTTGTTACATTCTGGCTGACTTGTTTACAGGAGGAAACCCATAGCTTGTAGAAATATCTATCATGCCATTGAGAATTGAGAGTGGACAGCAACCTAGTGACAAACTATTATAAGCTTCTGTGAAATAGCTAATGACGAATATAATACTTATTTAAGTAAAGCAAAAGGATTAGTACATGTCTACTCTACATGTCTTTATGACCCTTCAGCATCCGGATAATAAAGATTCCATTAACTACGTACAAAACATACACATAATAGTCCGGAAAACATAGCTATATACAGCTTACTACAATTATTTTCGAATCTAGATATGAAAGGTGAAATCAATAATTATTTCAATCGTGACAAAAAGTTCTATCTGTTTATAATATACTAACTGAACTCAGAAATTGTGTTATGAATGGCATTATTTATCATACGATCTTGGTTTTGAGGTAAAAACTACTGTAATGCTGAGGCGTCGCTAGGTGTCGTAGAGATTCAGAGCTTGGTCCCATAAGCGAGGAAATTTTCGGCGTTTCAATATTATATCAATATTGGTTTTCTATTCTGATTTTTCAAACCACTATATTTTATATTATTTGTTATTTTAGGGCACTATTCTCTGTCTGTATACACTGCCCAACCCTTATGTAGGTGTAAAACTATTCAACATAGAATAAGCATATTATTATTTTTTTGGTGGAATAACTTCTTTGTTACTATGTACTTTCTTTTTACATATATAATTCCTATCATTAAACACTTTCTGCACACTTCAGTGTTATTTTAAATCTTATGTTTAAGTCTTAAACCTGACTACTTGAGTTGCCCTCATTAGGGACCAAACTGACCAAAATAGAAAAGAAATTTACTTTTAAAAGTATGGCGTACGACTCGTAATCTGAGGGTCGCGGGTTCGCATCCCCGTCGCGCCAAAGATGCTCTCCCTTTCAGCCTTGGGGGCGTTATAATGTGACGGTCATTTCCAAAATTCGTTGGAAAAGAGTAGCCCAAGAGATGGTGGTGATGACTAGCTGTTTTCCCTCTAGTCTTACACTGCTGAATTAGGGGCGGCTAGCATAGATAGCCCTCGAGTAGCTTTGTGCGAAATTCAAAACAAACAACCAAGAGTATGGCAATTAATAATCTAACTATATGTTGGTAAAGGAGTAGCTTAATAGTTGGTGATGAATTGTGTTGACTAGCTCCCTTCCCTCTGTTAAATTAGGGACAGTTAATGCAGAGAGCCCTCATGCAGCTTTGCGCGAAATTCAAATCAAATCAAACCAAAAAATATCCATATTTTAAAATCAAGGTTTCTAGTGTGATATTTCATAACACATAGATTACGTACGTTAAGGACCATTCTGGCTGACCTGTTTACAGGAGGAAACCCATAGCTTGTAGAAATATCTATCATGCCATTGAGAATTGAGAGTGGACAGCAACCTAGTGACAAACTATTATAAGCTTCTGTGAAATAGCTAATGACGAATATAATACTTATTTAAGTAAAGCAAAAGGATTAGTACATGTCTACTCTACATGTCTTTATGACCCTTCAGCATCCGGATAATAAAGATTCCATTAACTACGTACAAAACATATACATAATAGTCCAGAAAACATAGCTATATATAGCTTACTACAGTTATTTTCGAATCTAGATATGAAAGGTGAAATCAATAATTATTTCAATCGTGACAAAAAGTTCTATGTGTTTATAATATACTAATTGAACTCAGAAATTGTGTTATGAATGGCATTATTTATCATACCATCTTGGTTTTAAGTTAAAAACTACTGTAATGCTGAGGCGTCGCTAGGTGTCGTAGAGATTCAGAGCTTGGTCTCATAAGCGAGGAAATTTTCGGCGTTTCAATATTATATCAATATTGGTTTTCTATTCTGATTTTTCAAACCACTATATTTTATATTATTTGTTATTTTAGGACACTATTCTCTGTCTGTATACACTGCCCAACCCTTATGTAGGTGTAAAACTATTCAACATAGAATAAGCATATTATTATTTTTTTGGTGGAATAACTTCTTTGTTACTATGTACTTTTTTTTACATATAGAATTCCTATCATTAAACACTTTCTGCACACTTCAGTGTTATTTTAAACCTTATGTTTAAGTCTTAAACCTGACTACTTGAGTTGCCCTCATTAGGGACCAAACTGGCCAAACCAGAAAAGAAATTTACTTTTAAAAGTATGGCGTGCGACTCGTAATCTGAGGGTTGCGGGTTCGCATCCACGTCGCGGCAAAGATGCTCGCCCTTTCAACCTTGGGGGCGTTATAATGTTACGATCAGTCCCACTGTAATGCAAAATTAGAATACGTAACCCGTTTGTCAGCGTCTAGCGACATCTCTGCTGTATTATATTATTTTATATTATTTCATTAAGTGATGATAATAAAAACATATTGACTCACTACTAATATTTGAATGCAATATATGATGCAATAATATATTTTTTAAAATAACACAAGTGGTATCTGTTGATAGAAACATAGATTATGTGCTAAATATAAACATCGACTAGATGTAGGCCTTTTAGTGGCTCATCGACACGCCTAAAGGCTTATTTGATACTGTAAAACGGATTTCTATACTCTTGGTGGATACAACATACGCAGCTCATTGTATAGTTTTGTGCTTAAAAAAATAAACACAAACGTTTTCTTAAAAGAGATACAAAAATAGCTAGAAATGTTTTCCTCGTATTCTTAGCCTACAAAATGCAACCGTATATGATGCATAAAATCACATTCGTTCCCAGTGAAGTTCATACTTTGCAGCACTATTGGATTTTCTTTGGATTTTCTCCAGTTCATGTTTTATTTTTCAATATTAGGTCTTTCGTTTTTACTGTTAGTATTCGAAACAGCACGCTTCTAAGTCCTAAGGTGAAATTTATTGTATTATTGTACGGTATTTAAATGAGGTTATATCAGAGCAACGAGAAAAGATAAGTATTTCAAGTTATCTTTTAATAAGAATAAAAAAATGATTGTTTGTTTATGTAAAGAGGTGATTTATTTTAAGGAACTTGCATTATGTATTTTATTTCAATATAATAGAAAACTGCTCTACATGTAGTTTTTGTTTTGGTTTAAGATCTTTCTGGAACGCTTCTTAATTTATGATACCAATATTCCACTTAATAACACAAATAATGAAAAAAGTGCCTAACTAATGTAAGCAGCATGAAACTGAATAAGCCTAATTTTATTTTGATAATATAAAGAAAACTGTATTTTAGTTCTTTATATGGCCTGGCATGGCCTAGCGCGTTAAGGCGTGCGCTTCGTAATCTGAGGGTCGCGGGTTCGCATCCCCGTCGCGCCAAAACATGCTCGCCCTCCCAGCCGTGGGGGCGTTATAATGTGACGGTCAATCCCACTGTTTGTTGGTGAAAGAGTAGCCCAAGAGTTGGCGGTGGGTGGTGATGACTAGCTGCCTTCCCGCTAGTCTTACACTGCTAAATTAGGGACGGCTAGCACAGATAGCCCTCGAGTTGCTTTGTCCGAAATTCCAAAAAAAACAAACAAACAAGTTCTTTATATATATAAACTTCTCCCTTTTTATTTTTTAACTTATAAATTTTTTTGACTGCAGAATATTTTACAAAATAAAGTAATAAGGTTTAAGGTCTTACACTGCTAAATTAGAGACGGTTAGCGCAGATAGCTCTTGTGTAGCTTTGCGCGAAATTCAAAATAACAATAACAAGTACTGGAGACAGCAGGCAACTATTTTTTTCTTCTGTGAAATATACAATTGCATTAGGATAGTGCGTATAGAAATACATTAATGCTGCCCATCTATTTTAAAAGTGTAACATCAAGAGGTTTTGTTCTTTCTAAATAAGATACTCAATTTTGTAGAGTAACCCTTGTAAATCTGTATGTCGCACTCTCGCGCTTCTAAGAATCTTCCTGAAACAATGACGTAGCGCCACCTCTCCTCTACCCTTCCTGACGAGCATTTTTAAACAATCAGTATACCTTGGTATCGTTTTACAAATGCCGATTTCTTGGATAACAGGTAAATTAGTCGTAGCGATTACTTTTTCAGCTGTGGTTTGTCGTAAGAAGTCGATATCTCAAGTTCTCAAAATACCACACATAAGTATTCTCTGTTCGAACCAATCAGCAAAATTACTTTTTCCAATAACATGGAATGAATTAGTAAAAAGCAGATGAATTTGTTCTGTTATAAACAAATATAAATGGAATATTATTGCCTCAAGTGATGCTTGTTTGAATATTCTTTGTGATTTTTTTTGTTAAACCAAGTACTATATTGTTCTTTATTAACCCCGTCGAGTGCTGCAAATAAGGGGGACACTTTTCAGAGACTAAATAAGTATTATGATAATGCTTCTATTATAAACAAATATATCTACAATAAGTAGCAGTAAACATAGCCCATTATTTCTTGTTTTATTATAAACATCAATAAATATGGTAATCAATCAAAAAATTCTGTGATGTGGTCCTACCATGTATTGGGTAACCTCCTTTCATTGGTTGGCACCGCCAAAACGTCTTTGAAGTCCGTTGCCATGGCGAAGAAAGGCGGAAAAATCGCGACCTGTGTGACATTTCTAAATTACTAGTATTTATTGCTGATCCCTGCGACACAGTTTCATTTGGCATCTTACTGTCAATTAGTATGGTTGTGGTGACTAGCCGCAGTAAAAGGTCGTATACTGCGGCATTAAAACTTAAAGTTGTGGCGAGTCGCTGAAGAAAAAGACAAGTGCCGTGCAGGATTATATGTTGGATTACTATTGCTGTCGCATAAGATGAGCTTTATAATAATACCGAGGAGGCGTTAATTAGGTATAGTATCGTATATCCCTGTTTCGTAGATTTCACACTATTAACTCAAAGCATGGTTACATTTAGTTTCATCAATAGAAGTATTTTACTAGGCTCATTTCGTCACAGGTATATAAGTGTAATAAAATACAGACTTTCATTTTACCAACCTACAGACGTCTGTTTGCCTAACATATCTGGTATCAAGTTTTGTTTGTTTGGAATTAAGCACAAAGCTATACAATGGGGTATCGAAACCAGGTTTATAGCGTTATAAGTCCGCTGTGCCATTAGTGGGGGACAAGGTTTTGTCATTAAGTTCTTTTTAATTATTGCTTTCCTGAGGCATTGCTGTTTAAGTACGAATAAGACCATGTTTAGTTTTAATTACTCCCAAACCATCCTGAAGGGGTCACCAGTTTTAACCATTCGCACCACTATACAGTAGTATGTATGTCAGTCTGTCAGTGGACGTTAATATAACGTCGCATAAAGGATGCTTAAGTTTACAATTCATACTGTCGAGATGTCGGTAGAACGTGCGCATACTCTGCATCACGAAAATAATTATGCCCTCTTTATGTACGACATATAGTTACATATCATAATATTTCCTGGCTGAGCCTTCTGTTTATCATATTACGTATTATGATTTCCAATAGCCTGAACATTTAATTTTAATATAGAAGTTTGAATGTCGATATGATCAAATTTATGAAGTTTGCAAACAAGATAGATACACACAATTTTCTTTCATAATACATGTATATTGTAGTATACAAACAACAATACAATTTATAATAATGGTTATTACAAATAATTATTGCAAATAATGATTTATATACCAAAGTCTTAAAAGTTTACAAACAATACCAAGTTGTTCCTCTGGTCTGGAACTAAATATTTTATCTATGATTCACGACGAATGAATTCATTTGACCGGAAGCAAGCTAGTTCTAATATCGGTTAGTTTCACGCAGTTTACGAGCTGATTTTTTACTGAGGAATGTCCTCGTAGAAATAGTAAAGTCCAAAGTTAATTCTTTAAAGTTGAACAGTTTGTAATGTTCGAAATCTATAAATGTTCCTGGTCAAATATCTGTAGTTTTCCGATTAATAAGCTTTTATCACAGTTATAGCTTCCGAAATTTATAATATATTAACTGTAGCAATTTAACTATTCTTTAAACTGTTTCATGTTTCGTCGATTTATAAACTTTAGGCTAAGTTCTTGAAAGCTTAGTTGGCAATAGTGTAAAATATATATATTGTTGATTCCTACATTCCAGAATCTTCTACAAATTTAGATAACAGCCGGGACTTTTGCAATGCACATTTAACAATATTAGTTACAAGCATTTCTAAACATATATTTAACCAAAACAAATATCGATATTAAAATAACGTTTTCAAAGAATTATAGAATTTCAAAAATCATGAGTACATAACAAAATCAATATAAATAATCTTATTACAATAAAATTACATAGTACATGTAAGTGTTTAAACAGAAACGTTATTTTATAGTTTAACACAATCAATAATAACATGACTGAGATGTTGTTCGAAAGCTGAAATAGGTTTAAAATGAGCAACAGAAATTTTCTGGTTAGACTTTCCAATCAACTGACGCGCATGACAAGCTTTACAAAACTGAGAAACATCTTCTCTGATTTTTGTAAAAAGAAATGTCTCATAATTTTCTCAAATGTCTTGTTCACACCTATGTGATCTCTCCTTGGGAGTTCATGGGCAACTTTAAATATTTCAGATTGATATGCTTTTGGAACAACAGTTTGATAAATTACAATCCAGTTCTCTGAAGATGGTACACTTTGTGGTCTCCATTATCTCATGAGCACACTATTTTTGAGAAAAAGTAAGTATTTAGAATTTTCTCCAATTCATCTTCTTGGAGTGCATATTTAAGTAGTGAAGAGATCTGTGGATTCTTTTCTGCTCAGCGATCAGTTTACTTCTTGCAAACGGAATTTCAATAAGTGAACCAGATCCTTTACATCGATCATTGCCACTCACCAAAGAATTGCCAGCAGGACAAATATTCCCCAGATCCCCATCGGATCCAAAAAATGTCTAAGACAAACCTATATTATTGTCCTCTGAACATCTGTCTATCGTTTGTTTTTGGCTTAGTTTCTCATCTTGAGCTCAAGTCACAACATACAAGGGAAACACATTTGGATTCTCCTCAACAATAACATCATTCTTAGATGAAACAGTAATTAGCTCATTAACCGTTTTGGGTTCAACAACAACTTTCCCTCCAGCCAAATCATTTTCCAACAACAATGATACACCCTGAACCTGCAGTTTAGGTCTTATTCGAACCACAACTGGTCTCGAAACTAGGTCTGATGCAAGATAAATGTTATGGAGAGGAACAATAATAAAGCCACCCTCAATATCCTGAGCAATAACAGACTTACCAGTTGCAGAACTATGATCTAAGGACAATATACCCTCTAACAACAATGAATGAGTCGCTCCAGTATCACGTAAAATACGTAGGGTGTGGGATAAGTGTGCCATTTGTCAAAGACACAGAACTAATTGACAAACAAGGTCCAAAATACGCTAGCCTTTTCATCAGTAGCCAAATCAACAAGATCGGATGATTTGGTAAAAATGTGTGCATGTGTGGTGTGAACTGGTTGTTGCCGTCTTTTTCAAACATGATTTTGATAAAGTTTTATCCCGTATGTTGCAATATTTCGAACTAGAGAAATTGGATTTCTTAAAATAATTCTTGACTTTATTGGATTGAATAAATATAGGTTTTTGATGACATAGAAGGAATTTCTTTTGATAAAAAGTTGTTTTATGAGTTAAAGTCTGTCCTTGTAAGCTCTCGATACATTAATCAGCTTGATGTCCTGAAGAAATAAGAGAATTAGTTGAAGTTATGAACAATACAACAATATATATATATGCACACACACAGCTAGAATTGCTTGGAAAAAAAAACAGAAACTTAACGGGCTCACTCTTTCCTGCCCCTCCTACACTGGTTCAGCGGTAAGTCTACGGATTTAGAGTGCTAAAATCAGGGGTTCGATTCCACGCGATGGACACAGCTGGTAGCCCTATTTGACTTTACTATAAGAAAACACGCAAACACTTTTTATTATCCATGTGACCTAAGTAACGATGATAACTTGATATTTCTACTACTGTAATTTATCAATTTCTGTTTTGTAGTAATACTGAATACCTAGATAATCCTAACGCTCTAATTTGTAATGAAAAACTTATTATTGGTGAACATGACATTAAGTCTCAATATGGTAAACTCGATGTTACCAATTATTGTTTAGTTAAGTTTCATCTTTGCAATGTGATAAACATTGTTAATACTACTCAAATTAAATCTTAAAAATAATAAATGTTATGAATTTGTATGCAAATGGAGTTCTACATGAATATATTATGTAATAAACGCCGTCATTACTAATGACGGGCTGGACGTAATCTAGTGGTTAGCATACCGGACTGAACCTGAATGTCCATCACTTCATTTTCCTTTCTACAAAAACTAGCTCTGCACTTTGAGTCCAAGGGTACGTTATAAGAATGACAATCAAATCTCATTACTCTATTTTTCTAGCCCAAGAGTCGGCGGTGGGTGTTGTTCACTAGATGCCTTTCCTCTAGTCTATTTGTTAAAAATTAGGAATAGATAGCATAGATAGTCCTTGCGTATTTTTTGTGCGAGTTTCCAAAACAAACTTAATAAAATATATCATTGAAGTTTTGTATATAATAAATAGTGTTATTATTTGTCAACATGTAACCATTAAGTCTCACTATACAAACTCTATACGAACGCCATCATTACCTGTGATTGTTGCAGACGTCAATCTTTGATATATAACCAACTTTGTTTTTTTAAATCGGTGAGCGTTGAATCTGTTTGTTTGTTTGTTTCTGAATTTTTGCGCAAAGCTACGCGAGGGCTATTTGCGCTAGCTGTCCATAATTTAGCAGTGTAAAACTAGTCATTACCACACACTGCCAACTCTTGTGCTACTCTTCTACCAACTAATAGTGGGATTGATCGTAACATTATAACGCTCCAAGGCTGAAAGGGCGAGCATGTTTGGTATGATCGGTATTCGAACCTCCGATCCTCAGATTACGAGTCGATTGCCCTAACCACCTGGCCATGGCGGGCCCAGCACTGAGTCAGTGAAACTTAATGTATAGTACAGCCTAACTTTTGTTATTATTGGCGATTTGTTTCCGTTTGTTTGTTTGGAATTAAGCACTAAACTACACAATGGGCTATCTGTGTTCTGCCCACCACGGGTATCGAAACCCAGTTTTTAGCGTCATATGTCCGCAAACATACCGCTATGCCACGGGGGAGGGGGATTACTGGCGAAGACCCAGTATGGCCAGGTGGTTAAGGTATTCGACTTGTAAGCTAAGGGTCGCAGGTTCGAATTTCCGTCGCACCAAACATGCTTGCGCTTTCAGCCGTGAGGGCGGTATAATGTTACGGTTAATTTCATTATTTTTTGGTAAAAGAGTAGCCCAAGAGTTGGCAGTGGGGTGATGGTGACTAGCTGCTTTCCCTCTAATCTTACACTGCTAAATCAGGGACGGTTAGCGCAGATTGCTCTTGTGTAGCTTTGCGCAAAATTCAAAATAACAATAACAAGTACTGGAGACAGCAGGCAACTATTTTTTTCTTCTGTGAAATATACAATTGCATTAGGATAGCGCGTATAGAAATACATTAATGCTGCCCATCTATTTTAAAAGTGTAACATCAAGAGGTTTTGCTCTTTCTAAATAAGATACTCAATTTTGTAGAGTAACCCTTGTAAATCTGTATGTCGAACTCTCGCGCTTCTAAGAATCTTCCTGAAACAATGACGTAGCACCACCTCTCCTCTACTCTTCCTGACGAGCATTTTTAAACAATCAGTATACCTTGGTATCGTTTTACAAATGCCGATTTCTTGGATAACAGGTAAATCAGTCGTAGCGATTACTTTTCCAGCTATGGTTTGTCGTAAGAAGTCGATTCGACTTGTACGCTAAGGGTCGCAGGTTCGAATCTCCGTTGCACGAAACATGCTTGCGCTTTCAGCCGTGGGGGCGGTATAATTTTGCAGTTAATTCTATTATTTTTTGGTGAAAGAGTAGCCCAAGAGTTGGCGGTGGGGTGGTGGTGACTAGCTGCCTTCACTCTAGTCCCACACTGCTAAATTAAGGACGGCTAGTACGGACAGTTCTTGCGTAGCTTTGCGCAAAATTCAAAACAAACCAAACAAACAAATAGTTACTGGCGAATTTAATAATAAAGTAAAATTTTTATATTATTAACAAACCTTATTTTAATAATAATTTCTAACATTCACTTGACATGAAGAAAGAACAATTGACGTCACATTTTGTAAATGTATTGTAAAAAAAAAAATCAGTATGTAAAAATTTCAGTTAATATTGCGTTAGTCGTTTCTGTTTAAGTTAATGAGTGAACTGAGAGAGACTCTCCCAAAGTAAATATTAAAGAATAATAAATATTATATTATTTTAATGCTTGTGTTGGTATTCTTGTCGATACCAATAATCTGATAAGTTTTGCTGATAATTAAGTTTGTAGACATCAGTAATACGATTGAAACAAGAATTTATAGTAAACCGTAATTCATAAGTTCTAATAAAGCCTTTGGTCATTTATTATATTCATCCAATTAATGCTTTGTTAGTAACAGATGGAAACTGAAATAATGATATCCTTATCTAATACATAAGGATGACATGTCAAGATAAACTCTTTTTCCGCTTGTCTCAACTGTCTTCATAATCTAGCTAATATAATACAACATGCTATAAGACGTATTGATTTCAACTACAATAAAAAATTCTTTAGTTAAGTTCTTGGCATGTGTGTTATTCGATCTAAAACCTGTTTTTTTTAATGTATAAAGAATTCAAGAGGCAACAGTATAAACATTTATTTATTTATTTTTTCTTCTTATCTTGAACTGGGATAGAGAACCACATTCTTCAGTTGGCTTCTAGACAGGATAAACTTTGCGTGTCGTGGCAGAATATAGAGGTTAGTGAAAATCACGAGAAACGTATTTCAGAAGTCCTCAGGAATAATACATTTTGTTACATGTAAATTTAAGATTTTTTAGAAAAAAATTTAAAATTACCCATTGATTTTAAATTACATTAACAGTATATTTTTTCGAATTTTAAGAACACTAATAATCAGTAATTTGCTTGCAGTTTTAACCTTACTCTGCGACACAATAAAACAGGTAAGCCAGAGTTTACTTTTTTATTTTACGAGTGATCCTTTTTTAGAATAATCTTTCCTACCCATTGTTTGGAGGAAATTAAACTTACTTAAACTAGTTAAATGAAAACTAACAATTTTTTAACAGAAGAATAGAATTTAATAATAAAATAGATGAAGGTTAAATTCAATAAAAATCAATTTCCATCATTGCTTCACGTAAGAAGCAAAAAACGATCGGAGTTGGAAAGAATAAAGCTTTATTCCAAAAATTGTTTAAGACAGTGTAAACTTTATTTAACATCTGGTTTTGAAGGTGTGTCGTTTTATTTAAAAAGTTGTCTGACTGCAATGCTGAATTTAAAAACGGGTTTAAAAAAGTCTAGTTGGTTGCAATGTTTTATCTAAAAACGGAGATAAAGAGTGTAATTTCTATTTAAAACCCGTAGTACAGGATCAATAAAAAAAGTGGTAAAAATGGATCAGTTTCGTTGTGATGTACCTTTAAACAAACTATCGAAAACAATAGAATATCGTATAGTTTACAAGTTCAAGTAAACTGTTGCTTATGGAGTGTTACGTATAAATAATTTATCTCAAACAAGTTTCTGATTTAATATGTTACGTATTATAATTTATTTCGGACCAGTCTCCGATTTATCATGTTATGTATGTTAACGTATTACTATTTCAACTAACCGGATATTTAAATTTAGAAGTTAATTAAATGTTAAAATGTATCAAATTTATGGTATTTGCCAAAAAGATTGATACACACAATTTTTTTAACACAAATATACTTTAAGATACAAACAAAAACAATACAATCTATAATAACGGTTATTATTAATAGTTATTACAAATGATGGTTTATGTACAAGAGTTTTACAAACTCAAAGACAATACTGAGTCTTATATTCAGTCTAGAACTGAATATTTTATCGAAGATCCAAGTCCACGACAAGCAAATTAATTCTGAGTTGATATTGTTACACCTCGCTTAAGCTAGCTAGCTGTCGTTTCTTGGTTGGCTTCACACAACTTACAAGTTCACTTCTTACCGATGAAGATGTTTAATGTCCTCGTAGAAATAATGTTGTTAATTCACTGAAATTGAACGGTTTGCAATATTCAAAATCTGTAAGTGTTCCTTGTCCAATTCTGTAGTTTTGCGCTTGATAGGCGCTAATCACAATTTTAGCTTCCGAAGCCTATAGCACACTGACTTTAGCTGACTAATAATAATTTTACCGTCTCTTGGTGCGTTGGTTTATATAGTTTAAGGCTAGTTTCTAAAACGTTCATCAATGTTCGAATACGCTAACGTTTTTGTAAAACAAATATTGTTGATTCTTCCTTTCAAGAATCTTCTACAAATTTAGAGAACAGGCGGGACTTTCACAATACGCATCCAACAATATAAGTTACATGCATTAAAAAAACTATACCTAAACAAACATAGACACTAGAATAAATGCACAACAGTTAATCTGTTGCACAAGTGAATAATCTATTATAAACACTTAGTATGAACTTTTATCACAGATCCTAAGATTCATATTGTTAATATGTTTTTGTTTTCAGGCTAATACCGTCCACAAAGATGAAGAGAGGATGCAGCTAAATAACTTATCACTACAGTTGATAACAGTTGCTTGAAACAAAAACAAATTGAAAGATATAGCAGAGAATCGTATAAATCATATCCAATAACAAGTTAATGAAATATATAATTGAAGTACAACTAAAACTTCAGGTGCATTCTATCCAGAATTCAGAAAAAGGTGTTTTTGACTCTAGTTTGTGTTTCACTACAAAATTATTATATTTTCCTTTCGTGTGAATTCAGTATGAAATCCGAATAGTGCATGATGTTTTAGCTTAACACAGTGTATTGTAAACGCATTCCGAATAGACTGTTTACAGTTTAAGTGCTAGTTATACAACATTCCTAACATTTAGCTAATATTATTGGTACACCGATCCTAACGTAGCCATATTTTCATCTGTGTTTAATATTTTGCTGTATAACGTATTGTGAAATTCCGATCACTAATTCTTTCGTTTACTATCATTTCCGCACTCGAATTCCAAGATGAAAAACTGGTGATCTTACCCCTGTTACAAACGATTACATCACGTGTTATTTGACTCAGCAGGATTCTGAAAGCACATTAGACTAAGTTACGTATATTTTAGATATCGTAGCATCAATCGTCGAATTATAGTCTAATGATT
This sequence comes from Tachypleus tridentatus, assembly GCF_004210375.1. Lineage (NCBI taxonomy): Eukaryota > Metazoa > Arthropoda > Merostomata > Xiphosura > Limulidae > Tachypleus > Tachypleus tridentatus. Next base: position 34,289,859 of record NC_134836.1, read on the forward strand.
AAAATACGTCGTTTTATTATAATGTTTGGACGCTTTAGACTATGTTTCTAAGTATTAAGTGAAGTTTAGACTGGACTTAAAACACAATCACGTATGAAGCTAACATCTTCCACAGTATTGGAATTTTCAATCTGAATAGTATCTTATAGATACGTGGGCTAGATAGTTCAGGTACAATCGTTCTTAATTTAATTACTGACCAGAAGGAAGGCAGCAGTAACTTTATACGATTCTTTGAACCGATTAACAGAACTGACTGCAATTTCTATAACACCCACAGCCGAAAGTGTGGAATCTAGTGGCAGTTTTACCAGAATTTAAAAAATAAATATGAGAGCTTAACTAATATTCAACTGATAGTTAAGGCTTAATTACTTCCGTCCTGACTTGTAGCTGAATTTGAGGTTATTGAAGGCGTTTGTGTGATTTCGATTAAACCAGTTACATGTGTTCGCTTGGAAACATTGCAGAAATTTATGAACTTCGAAGTCAACCATGTTTGCCTTACAATAACATGAATTTTGTATGTCACACGTTTGTTGCTATAGTGAATACAGGAATTACAGGAGCGTAGCGACAAGCTTAAAAGATGTAACTTGATTTCATTTTGCATCAATGTAGCAAAATTATAGTGGTACGTAATGAAGCCATTATAATGTACTTATATAAATAGAATAGCGCTGTCTGTTGTAATATGATATCGCTTTACACTAGTCACCTTGAGAATTTCGGAGTTTTTCAAAAGGCCATTACCATCTCTGCCGTAACTAATATAAAAGTACATAAGGTTTTCAAACAGGTTAGAACCGCTTCCGTATCACTTCGTTCACATTGAATTTAAAATTGAAACAACGATTTTCTGATAGATTCTCTGTTCACTATTCATAGGGGCACTTTTATTTAATTATCATGTTGCGGTTTTTACTACATGGTTTCAAAGTCACTAAAAACTGGCTGTTTACGATTATAAGGTAGAATGCCCTATTCTGTGTCGTTATATAATAATTCACGTTCAAGTAGCACTCAGAAATCGCTTGCTCGATATTTTTAGGTACGTAATTTAATAATCTTGACAGTTGTGTATGAAGCGCACACCTTACGTGCGCCGAGTATTCAAAACTTATTAGGGATAAATTTTAGGCTTATTCAACTATTACTGCAATAACCTTTCTGGAATGATAGCTAAGGAAACGACTGATACAAGAGAAAGCATAAATGATTCTGTTTATACATACATATATATATCGAAGCTAAGCAGTGATTTATAATTGTAGATGTAAAATATTAACTGTCGGAGAAGCCCGAAAGTTTTTGTCAAAATTTCTGTCATAGTACAAGATAGTCACATGATATTGTCATGTGATCTACATAAGATATAACCATTAGAAAATTTGGAGATTTCTCTAAAATACATGATATGCATAAGTGTAAGTAGGTTTAGGTATAGTAGATTACTATAACCTATAGATTTTGTACTACAACGCACGTATGCCCTCTGGTGGATGAGCATTACGTTTACAGACATATAATTCTAAAATAAAGAGTTTTATTACACGCCTCCTAGAGCACATAGTGCCTATTGTGTAGTTTTGCGCTAAAACAAACAAGTATCATTCTGTATGACTTATTGTACGTCACAAAAAAAATTAATATTTTTATACAAAAAATTCCTTTCTAAATCTGCAACAGATTATTTTTTACTATTCAAACTATATTTTTATTAATATTCGTAAATTTGACGTCTTCCAAACATGATACTACCTTATACCAGATATTTTGGAAAGATGCAAATGGAATTCTTTACCACTTTATCATAGCTCAATCAGTATCTTTAACACAAGGTTGAGTAAATCCTGTCAAAACTTAAACACAAGTTTAAGAGAATTCCATAAACACTAGATTGCTGTACCAGACCTGTGAGTTGACACGAGACCATGAGAGCCAACATGGAGAAATTAACTTCTAAATGTAAAGTAAAACGATATAGCAAGGAGACATGTTTGAAATGTTCTAGATGTGGTTGTGAATGTGATGGTTTAATTGTAGCGATTAAGATAAACTGTGGGTTCAGGTGGGATGAGGAAAAAACTTATTGGAAAATATTCCAATCGATTTGACATACCAGATGAATCAGTGATTAGTCAAATAATTATTGCTTTGACAATAAAACATAAAAAAAACGGTATAAATAATAGTATCGTTATTTTTAAAAAGAGGAATTAGAATCATATATAATAAATCATTACTTTCAATTCTGTGTGAAATAACGTCACAATAAAAAGCAAAGTTGCAGTGTTGAAATTGAAGTAGATTGAGGATGCATTACAAGATTATTTCCATAGAGATTCTCACATTAAAATTGTTATATCTGTAATGAAGAGTAAACATAAGGACGATGATATAACGCCCTGTGTGGTACCACCACTGTATAATCTATATAGAATTTATTTTGTTATATTTTCATTAATATTTAGTGTTTTATTTTGTTGTTTTAGAAGTTGTCCCCAACTTAATCCATCGATATTTATCTAAAAATCCCTAAATCAACGGTTTTTGGAATAACCATCTTGTTTACCATCATAGAATCAGTAATAGAAGATACTGGATTGTTTCGTGTAGCAGGTTTTAAAATGATTAGGTTCAAATGAAGTGAACATTATATTTACATTGTAAACTTGAAACTTTATGTTCCCTGATGATACAACAGTAAGTTTGAGGACGTATGCTAAAAACTTTATCTAAAAATATTAGCTCCGATTGGTCTACCCATGTGGTAAGTTGATTCTTAAAACTGACAGGTTTTCTGCCTTTCCGAATGTTATTTTGAACCACTAAAGATATTCGTGACGTTGGTCCAACGCAATGCTATCATTGGCTTGTTCAGCAACGTATTATTCAATATGTTATGTTTTTGATGACTTGCAAAAAATGTTGCACGCTCTGAAATAAGTTGAGAATGAGCAGTAATTAAGGTACAGGATTTAAATGCCACAGATGAAACTAGAGCAGCTAATATCTTAACACTCAAGAGAGTGTTTTTATTTTTGTGTAGAATGTTATTATGTAAGCTAAGAACTGGTACATACACTCCAACCCTCAGGTAGCATCACCATCAACTTTCTACAGTAAACAAATTAATAGCAGAGACAGGAAAGAGGTCCAAGCAAAACTGACCTTCTCTAGTCTATATGACGAAAACCCTGACAAAGATAAAAGAGAGCAACATTACTTTTTAAAAATAAATCTTAGTGTGGTATACATACATCAGACTAAACTGGAAGTGTTACTTGCAAGAGCACACTTCAACTCTGAACTGAATGTGCTACATACACCTTGTTACAAACACTAGGTATTTATGGTAAGATACTGCTGGTAACAGTTAACTAGAGATACAGAAACAGTGTAACATATAAAATATGTTTATGTTAACAGTCCGGTTTTTATGCATTGGTCGAATTTTTTGCAGTAGGTGTCTTTATTCGCGATTAGCACAATCTACCCATCAATAGATAAAAATGATATATATAATTAAAATGAAGCCGTGTCACAGTTTATAGAATAAATATAACACTAAAATCTTGTCTCAACCAATGCTGATAGCTACTAATTATTAACACCACACTGACAACGTATACCACATCTCTAGTTACACATTACTACTTGCAAATTTACACTTTACTAATGAAGTAAATTACCTGCAGTTATCAAATAATAAAAGACAAAATAATTTCTGTTTCTAAAATACATAAATCCACCTTCTAGCTTAACTAACATTTGTAACGATTAATTAGTTAAGTCTAACATTTAACAACTGTAATATTCTATAATCCCTTTGTGCTATCTTGAAACAACGAGTTAGGCCTAACCATCCACAAGCGTGAGTACTTCTAATTTCTTTGTCTCAAATCTAAAGCTAAAACAGTTAAATTATTGCGTGTTAACACTTATTAGCAAACCAAAACAATGTTTTTGTCATAAAGACCTAAAACTCCCTATGTGAAATCAAGTAGTGGTACTGTTTGTAGTTGTTGACAATTTTTATGACAGGGCAGGATAGCAGGGCCATGAGCCCATCGAGGTACCCATTTGTGTACGTCACATGATCGCAGGGACTTGGATAGCCTCAAAAATATTTATTACATTCTCTTTAACTTACGGAGAAACTCTTCTTATTAATTATTAAATTATTTAGACAATAGAGAATGTTTTGTCTTCCTGAGTAAGGTTTGTATCGTCGTTAAGTGCAAAACTACACTGTTTTGCTCATCACGTTTGAGAGTTTATGATGCTAAAAATCGGGTGTCAGTACCTTTTAGATGGTGCACTAAGAAATATGGAGTATTTAGGTGCATGTATGATATCTGAACATCGTAATATTTTGTATTAATCTATTCAATTGCGTTTTGTTTTTCTACATGCATTACGCATTAGCGTGTCATGCTAAATATTATTTTCGGGTGTAAGTTGAAATATAGCAGAGAGTAAATTGAACTGGTTTAAGGACAGGAATCTGTCAAATTAAATCTAGAAAATTCGGTACAGATATTCTCTCAGCAGTTAGCAGCAGCGGAGTTAAAATTGTGCATAAGATATCTCATTTGGATTTCATACGTATAGGTGTGAAACACTAAACTCTTAATAAAAGAAAGAACAATTAATAAAATAAGGCATTCTATTTTATATTTAAAATGCTTCATAATATTATTTTTCTCTGAAACTTTAGACTTTTATCCCAGCCTTTTATTCTGTGTTATTTACTTTATTTAAGGCTTCACCCAGTGTTTCAGTGGCAAGTCAGAGGGGCTTATAACGCTAAAAATCGGGTTTCGATACTCCTAGTAGGCGCAGCACAGATAACACACTTTGGGCTTTGTACTTCGTATCAAACAATAATTTTATATAAAAACAATAATTGGATCATAATTTTATTTAAAAGGAATACTACTTTTTGTAGCGATTTTCCGCTCTAAACCCACGCTTGCTGTCCCCTTACTAAAAGCACCAGCAACTTTACCCTTTGCTACAAACTCAGGTAGTGTCACTCCACTCGATAGCCATAAGTTGTGTCATCCCACATTGTCCCACATGTTTCATACTGTACCCAGCAGTAATTAACCCCGCGCTGCAATTTTACAAACCGTAAACGTAGACTAGACTAGGATCACGCGCAAAAAATACACACACAAAACAACAGCAAAAGGAATTTAAATGAAGTTAAATGCGTGAAAACCAATGAAGGAAAAAACAAACTTCATTATTTGATGTTATCATCTGAAAAACAGTCGTGCGAGGCCACGTGACTTTAATCTCTATATACCAGAATCCATTATTTCGGAAGAAAGTAATTAAAAAGTCTAAATTAAAGCTAACTGATACGAGTTACAACAGTCATGACAGGAATATAAAGCACGACGATCATCATGTGGAAGCGTAAAACTGACGTCAGTTATCAAATATAGAAATAAAAAACAGATAAAAGTCTAAGTCAACCTCTGATTATTATACCTTGTAATATTGTCTGAAGACCGTTTAAGTTTCTCACCATAACCTGAAGTCAAGTTCAGAGTACAACTTTCCATAAGGCTGTTTGCCGAAATCACTAAACCGGAAAAAAAAAGTGACTCGTCTACAGCAGAATGGGCTGAGGTTTCCAAACCTTGTGTAACTTTGTTGCTACAAAGATGTGAAAGGCCAATAAACCCTTATAACCCATAGGCTTAAATAATAATACACAAGTTTATATGTTCAATTTATCATGTCTAGTTATCTTTCAAATGACATATTAATATGCATAGTATTCCGTGGCTATTAGGTTATTTTACCCCTTGCGCTTAAAAAATAATAATAAAAACAGAGTTAAATTAAAGTTAGTAAAATCACTTGGAAAGGTGGACAACGTGTGATATGAGAAGAGCCAAGTGATTTCTAGCAATAGATAGTGTTAGGTTGATTCTAGTAATTAATTATAACCTCATAACCAACTGTATGGTCACATTACAAGGTCAGTTTGTTTGTTGTTTATTTTTGTAGCTTTAAAATCCTCATATAATGCGTAATATCCAAACGTTTTTTAACTTTTCTGTTCATTAAAAAAAAGAATAGACAAGCGTATTTTAGCATGTGAAAAGTACATGTCTGATTGCGTAACAATTATTTGCAAAGAAAAATTAGACGTCATTCACGAATACACGTAAGGAGTAGATTAAAAGCTGACAATCAGAAAACATAAAGTGTGTCTTGGGGTTAAAAATGAACAACGACTGAGAGATGAGGCAAAAGTTTTTACGTCACTAACGTCAGATGTTGTCATGTGAGAAAGCTATTCTTTCATGTAAGAATGTTGTTGTTAATGCTGTTCACGTAAGAACACCGTCGTTGACACTCCGTTTTTCAGATGAATGATTATTTATTTTTATTTGATAACAGTTTGACACAACGATAAATAACGAAATTACAATAGATCCTGTGGAAATGTTCAAAGTAAACAATTTTTGGAAAGAAATTTACAGAGAAAAGTAACATATAATGAAAAAAATAGTAATCAAACTCTATACTTTTGCATCTGTAATAAATAATGCCCCCCTCCAGTGGTTTGGTTTGGTTTTGAATTTCGCGCAAAGATACACAAGAGCTATCTGTGCTAGCCGTTCCTAATTTAGCAGTGGAAGACTAGAGGGAAAACAGCTAGTCATCACAACCCACCGCCAACTCTTGGGCTACTCTTTTCCCAACGAATAGTGGGATTGGCCATCACAATATAACGCACTCACGACTGAAAAGACAAGCATGTTTAATGCAACTGGGATTTGAATCCGCGACCCTCAGATTAAGAGTCGAGTGCCTTAACCACCTGGCCATGCCGGGTCCACTCCAGTGGCACAGCGTATGTCTGCGGACTTGCACTTCTAGAAATCAGGTTTCGATACCCGTGGTAAGCAAAGTGCTGAATAAATATAAAGAGGATGGAAGTGGATAAAATATTGCAGAGGAAAAAAAAACAGCTTAAAATCGTGTTGTGGCTAAATATTTAAACTTGTAAGAGTACAAAGAACCTGACCAATGTACAACTATTTAGTCACATAACATTGCTAAAATGTGAATATTTAAGTTCAAAGAAAGTGGTACATATGTTTTCACGTAATTAGATTATTGTTTATTCATGTATTCGTTCGCTATTTTCATGCACTCTTAGAGTTCCGTTTCAGCGGCTATCGTCAGTCACGCGCGTAAATAGCGAATTACTAATCATTTTATTTGTTGAGAGACCAACGTCCAATGAAGCAAGGGATATAATTGGTCACAACTCCTTTTACGTTATTTCTAAGCGTATTCATTTATAATTTTTTCTCTGGGTGTGGCTCTGAGTTTAACGCTATTGTTCCTTCAATCTTGGCTGTATCAATCGAGGAAACGAACTGAATTGTCATTTTCCCTTACGTGCGTAAACCAGTAACGCGGTAGAGCCTATTCATTTCTCGATAGTTACGTATCTCTACAACTGGGTTAGACTGTCGTCATACCTTCTTACCTAGATGCGTGAAGGTTGTGGTATCGTGGACCAGTTTGTCAGATAACGCTAAGGTAAGTAATATCTTGCTGAGAAGAGGTCTTTACATTCAAATACAGGCGAGATGGTTGTAGACTCACCTGGTGTTTATTGTGTGAAACAAAAAATAAATATCATAACCAGAAACTGATTATTAAATATTCATGAAAATAGGGGCGATATGATCGAAATTAAAATTGATAATAACGATATTAGCTTATTTCCTTTCTTCCATAATTTATTTCCTTGATGAAAAGGAATATGAATGTTGTATATTTAGGTAGATTGATTACCTTAGATTAGCTTACAAGTTGGTTAATACAAGAAAATAATTATTAATATTACCCTTTGTTAAAATAAATATATAAAGGGTAAAAAATATTTACCCTAATTTTGATGTGATGTTACGTAAATAATTTGATGAAAAATTACACTTTATCAAATTAATCAAGTTCACACCGTAAAAAGTTAATGTGAAGCAGTTTGATCATATATAAATAGCGTTCCAAGCACTCCTGGATCATTCATATCCCGGCTAGCCTGAAGAGCCCTCATACTTGATATTTTTGTTTGTTTTTTGAATTTCGCGCAAAGCTACTCGAGGGCTATCTGCGCTAGCCGTCCTTAATTTAGCAGTGTAAGACAAGAGGGAAGGCAGCTAGTCATCACCACCCACCGCCAACTCTTGAGCTACTCTTTTACAAACGAATAGTGGGATTGACCGTCACATTATAACGCCCCCATGGCTGAAAGGGCGGGGATGTTTGGTGAGACGGGGATGCGAACCCGCGACTCTCAGATTACGAGTCGTACGTCTTAACCCACCTGGCCATGCCGGGCCCAGCCCAGATACTGGGTGAAGGCTTTCGTCGACGCCGGATATAGTAGATATAGTGGAGTTGATATTATTGTTTTATCTACTTGTTTACTTTTACATCGTAAGAATAGTAATTGCAATAGCAGAACATAGTGGGGAAGTGGTTACGGGGAACTAAAAACATTGTCTTGACTGAATTAGAAGATTTAAGAGAAAGGGCATGATGTAACTAAAGAAAGAAATAATATTTACAATAACACAACAAGACAGTTGTAACGAGTTTACAAGACAATCGACAACATTACTTTCACGAATCTATTGACAGCTCTAAGTTAGTTGAATGCCTGTGAAATTTCTTAATTAGAGTGAAAGATATTGTAAGGAATCCGATAATACCATATTTCCCTAAATGCACTAGTTCCCGAAGTTTCCAGGTGTTCCTACCCCGCTACATGGCTGATCTCATAGGATGTAAAACCACACAATTTCGTAGTGATTCCTTCTTTAACAATGAGTTAGCTGTGTTTTAAAAATGATGTATCTTAATTCCACGAGCGAATGAATTGTGTTTTTTCTTATCGCAAACACTAAGTGTTCATCTGTTTAAATTTAAAAAAAGGAACATCTGGTACGTTTGATGTACCACAGGGAGTAGTAGTAGTATTTCATGTACCACAGGGGGTGGTACTATTATTTCATGTACCACAGGGAGTAGTACTATTATTTCATGTACCACAGGGAGTAGTAATATTATTTCATGTACCACAGGGAGTAGTAATATTATTTCACGTACCACAGGGAGTAGTAATATTATTTCACGTACCACAGGGAGTAGTAATATTATTTCACGTACCACAGGGAGTAGTAATATTATTTCATGTACCACAGTGAATAGTAATATTGTTCCATGTAACGCAGGAGGTAATAATACTGTTCCATGTAATAGAGGGAGTAGTAATCTTGTTCCATGTACAACAGGGAGTAGTAATCTTGTTCCATGTACAACAGGGAGTAGTAATCTTGTTCGATGTACCACAGGGAGTAGTAATCTTGTTCCTGTACCACAGGGAGTAGAAATATTATTTCATGTATCACAGTAAGTAGTGATATTGTTCCATGTAACATAGAGAGTAGTAATATTATTTCATGTATCACAGAAAGTAGTGATATTGTTCCATGTGACATAGAGAGTAGTAATATTATTTCATGTATCACAGTAAGTAGTGATATTGTTCCATGTGACATAGAGAGTAGTAATATTATTTCATGTATCACAGAAAGTAGTGATATTGTTCCATGTAACATAGAGAGTAGTAATATTATTTCATGTATCACAGTAAGTAGTGATATTGTTCCATGTGACATAGAGAGTAGTAATATTATTTCATGTATCACAGTAAGTAGTGATATTGTTCCATGTAACATAGAGAGTAGTAATATTATTTAATGTATCACAGTAAGTAGTGATATTGTTCCATGTAACATAGAGAGCAGTAATATTATTTCACGTACCTCGGGGAGTAGTAATACTCTTTCATGTACCAAAGTGAGAAGTAATATTATTTAATGTATTGCAGATGGTAATAATAAAATGTCTTATATCAGGCACCTACAAGGTTTTGTTGTCTATTTTTCACATTCTTTGGTGAAGAAGGGAGTGAATATGGTACAGAAGAAAACTAAACTATTGATACACCATGATTTCAGTAAGTTAAATCTCAAAGTATTGTAGTTAAAATTCGCAGTTGCCTTCTTCAAACTTACATATCATATCAATGAATTTCGAAATATGTTACCTCTCTCACTGATTAAACACAACAAACAGTAACTGTTTAGAACACGTATTTTGAAATATTATAAATATTGTAAAAATAGTGGAGAACTAAAAGAGATTTAAAGATATTGATTCTCTTCAGGAATAAACTGTGATATTGGACCCATCGCTTCCTGGGAATATTGAAGTACTCTTGACAACCAGCTCATCTCATTGTAACACATTGATGTGTCGCACCCTCAGGCTCAGACGGATACCTTAACCATATTATCAATACGCCAGAGGGCACACCATACGGCTGTAAGTTTTGCAACAAAGTTTTTTTTACAAGACTAATTTTGCTAAAGCGACAGAAAATATATATTCCTTTGTTACTTTTAAATATTGATGCAAAGCTACACAAGAACAATCTGCCCTAGCTGCCCCTTATTTTGAAGTGATAGACTAGAGGAAAGTCCAGCTAGTCAACGTTATCCACCGCTAACTTTAACAGAAAAGTGGGATTTCACTGTTACACTTTCAGCGCACACACAAAACCAAAATGATGAGTGCAAGTTTACAGCAAGAAAACGTAAAATATGAGCTCTCACATACTCAGTCCAACATACTGAACAGCTCAGAGACGTAATGTATTGTAAGTTAAGCCCGCCATTGCTAGGTGGTTAAGGCACTCGACTCGTAATCTGAGGGTCGCGAGTTGAAAGAGTGAGCATTTCGGTGTGAGGGGGATTTAAACCCGCGACCCTCGGATTATGAGTCGAATACCTTAACCACCTGACCATGACCACAAACAACCACATAATATAATTTGCATATTTTCATACTAAAGAGTTTCACCCAATTTCCTAATCATACTTCCGGCAGGTCTGCTATCTTTATTTAGTATTTTAAACTTAATTTTCTTATGTTCAATGACATCAACAGATTTATGTGTATATTCATTCAGGATTTGCTATAAAATCAGTTGTCCCCTTTCAATTGTGTGTTTAGCTTCACTTATATGTTCTGTTAATGGTTTAAAAAGTATTATTTTTTATAAATTTTACCTCTGTTCATTCATTTAGTATTTTTTATTTATTCTAGTTTTTCCTGCGTTCGCTTTTTCACATTCCCTTAATATTATATATATACATATCAGAGTTTCTTATTAAATCAGTGTCATCTTTAGTTAAATTGACAGAATTTGTTCTTTGTTCATCATATTTTGTTGTTTACTAATAAAACGCTCAAAAAAGATCATCAACTGTTTTCCTCAACTTCGCAGATAAATTTGACAGAAGTATCAATGTTATCGAGATAATTAGCGAAACACGCTAACTTGTCTTTACCATGTCATGGTATCAAAAATGTGTCATCAACATACCTCAACTTAACTGACTGTGGGTATATTTAAATATATATGCGTGTGTGTACATGCAATAAATCATAAGTTGTAACAATCTTGCCATATTTATTTGAATACATAAATTTAAAAAAAAAAGATAACAAGGCTTAACCATATACTAGCAACGTTTAATCCAGCTTGAACTGTCTTTCCTCTACAGACAAACAGCGACCACATGCTTTTTAAATGTGATTTTTGTCAGCGACTCTTTAAGCACAAGCGGAGCCGCGACCGTCACGTCAGGTTACACACGGGTGACAAACAATACTGCTGTAAGCACTGCAAGTCCGCCTTCTCCCGGAGTGACCATCTGAAGATACACATGAGGACCCACGATTATGCTAAACCCTACAAATGTACTGAATGTAATCGTGGCTACAGTAGCAAAGCAGCACTTACGTCACATATGCAGGACCACAAGAAAATCTGTGAGCCAACTTCAAGTCCAGCTTTCCACTGTTTCCTGTGTTCTTGCTCGTTCTCTTCAGCCTATGAATTACAGGTCATGGACACTACTTTGTTTAAACGTAGCATTCTAAATATTACACAGCACTTTTGTTTTTAAATTATGGGGTACAAAGGTAACGAATGGATTAAATTATTTGAATCAGCTAAAATGGAGGATATTGCTTAAAAGTTACACGTAGCAATTACTTCTTTTCACCGGTATCAGCTTTATATTAGTCCAGCGGTAAGATCTCTGTTAAGATCTACTGACATCTCCCTGATAAACGTTATAAGACATTACATTATTCATGTCTAAGCACTAGTTTAGCTCAATTCTGATTACATACAAGTAGTTATATATCAAGACAAAATACTTCTGTTTAATACCATGAGATATATGACAATAATATGGGTTAGTCCTAATTACTCATTAGTAATTCTGTACTAGAATTATATACTTCTTAGTACTAGTTTAATGCTAGGTGGTATACTACGATAGTAGGGGTTAGTTCTAATTATACACTAGTAATTCTGTACCAGCTAATTACTAGTTTAGTGTTAAGTGGTATATGACAATGACATGGGTTAGTCGTAGTTCCACACTAATAACTCTGTTCGAGAATCGTATACTTCTGAGTACTAGTTTAGTGCCAGGAGGTATTTGACAATAGTATGGATTATTTCTAATTACACAACAGTAATTCTGTACTAGAATTGCATTTTTTGTAGTATTAGTTTCATGCGAACTAGTTTAACACATTAATGTTCAATTCTAAAATTATAATAACAGTTTTATCATTTTATTTAATTAAAAGCCGGTAGGTGTGTGTGTGTTTTCTTATAACAAAGCCACATCAGGCTATCTGCTATGCCCACCGAGGGGAATAGAACTTCTGATTTTAATTAGCGTTGTAAATCCGTAGACTTACCGCTGTACTAGTGGGGAGCTAGCCCGTAGGTACTTTCGTCAGTACAGTGTTTTTCTTGATGTTAACATTACACTGGTGAGTACACAACAATGGTCATGATTGATAATTTCTTACCAAGTACCTAACAATGCCTATTATTTATTTCTTTTGAATAACTTCACACTAGTAAATAACAAATAATATCCTCTATTTGTTGTATGTATATCACACCGGTAAGTAAACAATAATATCGTATTTTTTTTATAAATACTTTTACGATGGTATGTTTGTTTTGGAATTTCGCACAAAGCTACTCGAGGGCTATCTGTGCTAGCTATCCCTAATTTAGCAGTGTAAGACTAGAGGGAAGGCTGCTATTCATCACCACCCACCGCCAACTCTTGGGCTACTCTTTTACCAACGAAAAGTGGGATTGACCGTCACATTATAACGCCCCTCGGATTACGAGTGGCGCGCCTTACGCGCTTGGCCATGCCGGGCCACGATGGTATGTAATGATGTTGTTTGTTTCAGACTATTGCCTTCTTATGTGTAAATACGTATCTATTTCTTACCAGTAATATCACTCTAGTGTGTATATAAAAATGATGCCATATTTGCTTTAATATTTTCATCCTGTTAATTTTACAGCAGTTATTATCCGTTTCTTGATAATATTTTCACACTACTAATTATGTAGCAATATTATCTATTTCTTAGTAATTGTTCTTGCTAGTAATATATAACTTTATATAGTTGTAAATTTTTGAGTATCTTAAACATGTAAGTTTTCACTAGTAATATTGTACACTAAACGTTAAACCTCTAACCCCGCACAAGTGCAATTTATTTTTCAGTGTTACTTTTGCACACCTAAAGTTTTGTGATTGTTTATTCTTTTTACCCATTATATATTTTCACACCTCAAACTTTAAAATTTCTCTTTTTTTTTTTTTTTTTTTTAGTTTCACGCAAAGTTACACAAGGGCTATCTGCGCTAGCCGTCCTTAATTTAGCAGTGTACGACTAGATGTAAAGCAGCTAGTCATCACCACCCACCTCCAGCTCCTGGACTACTCTTTTACCAACGAAAAGCTTTTAATCTATTGAAATCCTACATTAAATCCTTATTATAGAATAAAATAAACATATTAATAACATACTCAGCGTTTTGGTTAGCTTTTGCTGATCGACGTGTTAGCAATGAATGTGTAATATTCCGCCCAAAACATAACGTTTAATTAGGTTTAGAACGAACCAGAGTTATATACTCCTCCAAAATCCTAGTAATTGATGATTTTATATGACGCAGCCACATTGCTCTGGTCTTTTAAACAACTTATCGAGTAAGAACTATAAGTGTTAAGATCAATACGCTGACCCCTGACCTAATGACGGTGAGTTGAATAATAACATGATTACGTCATATTTTTCAAACTAAAAGAGAAAAACCCAATAACAATGAACATTATACGTGTAACTGACCCAAAGAACACTAATGAACCGCATCGTTTTGTTACTATTGTTTCTTTGTTTATGTTAGCGCAACGGGCTATCCTCGCTGTGCCCGCCGCGGGAATCAAACTCGAAATAAGATTATTGTAATATATTAAAAGTTACCACTGAGCCACAGTGGCATAACTATTACAGCGAACTTCTGGTCTTTTTTTTTTTGTAACGAATGAAACAACTCAACTTTTGTGTTTCACAATAAATCATGCTATATATACAAATCAACTTATAATCCTCTTAATATTCAACATGTATAAAGTCCACACTGTGTTTAGAGTTTTTAATTTGTACTTTCAGAATCATGTTGAGAGACATCCTAAGCACAGAACTTACTCAGAAGTGAATCCTCATTCCTGCGTTGTCTGTAATTTATCGTGTTCCTCAAGAGACGCTTTGCTTTCTCATATGGAACAGAGCCATGGTGCGGACACTCAGAACAAGTGTTCTGTTTATCTAAAGACATTCCACTCATCTAACCAAGAGGCTACACACGAAGAGGTAATTGAGAAATATATTAAAATATGTTTCTTTAATTCACCAGTGTTTAAATGACTTGTTAGGTGCGTGTTTTACCACTCTTCATGTGAATTAAGTCTAATAGTATTATAAAGTTTTACTTTTATAATATTCCATTTCTAGTTTATCAATAGAAAATATTAGTCATCCTAAACCTGGTTTTCTGTAATCCAAAATGTCAAATCTTTGGCTTTTGTCACGGTTTATGCTCCAAAAACAGAGAAATTGTTGCTCATAAGAATACATTGTTTAACATGATACCCGCTTCTTTTCTTTATGAACAGAAGAGGGGTTTTATTATTAATTCTCACGGTGACAACAGAATTATTAGTTTTCCTTAAGTAGTAACAATTTTCACTCATAGATATAATAATTACCTCCTCTCACAGTTTTAATAATATTTTCTATTGTTGTTTTCTAGAGTAAAATGTTTGAAATGCTAGGTCTAAAAGTCTCTTAGTATTACCGAACTCTCAATAAACATCATATCGTTATTATTGTTTTTATGTCAAATGTTTGAAGATATATTTAATCTCTCAGTATTTGTTTGTTTCTTTGAATTTCGCGCGAAGCTACACGGGGCTATCTGCGCTAGCTGTTCCTAACTTAGCAATGTAAGACTAGAGGGAAGGCAGCTAGTCATCACCACCCACCGCTAACTCTTGGGCTACTCTTTTACCAACGAGTAGTGGGATTGACCGTCACATAATAACGCCACCACGGCTGAAAGGGCGGGCATGTTTGGTGTGACGGGGATTCGAACCTGCAGATTACGAGTCGAGTGCCTTAACTCACCTGGCCATGCCGGGCCAATCTCTTAGTTTATTAATATCTTAGTTTATCTTATATTGTTACTTATTGTTTTTTCTGTTTTACTCTCTAATAACATTTGAAGAGTTAGTAACATATTACTGATCTGTTAGTACTTTATATTGTTACTGTTGTTTTCTAGAGTAACATTTAAAAAAAAGATTTTATTACATTGTTATTGATATCTTAGAGTGTCTTACCTTGCTACTGTTATTTTTATAGTACCATTGTATAAAAGGTAGCTGGTTTTACACAGTTATTTATATTTTTGTGTGTCGCTAGGTGGTGATGACTAGCTACCTTCTTTCTAGTCTTTCTTTGATAAATTAGGGTCGGCTAGCGCAGATAGTCCTGGCGCAGGTTTGCTCGAAATTCATAATACACAAATAAACCGATTGCTTCTTTCTTCTTTCTACAAGTATGATGAAAGAAAGGTATACCTATATTAATTTCCTCTTATTTTAAACAGCAATGGTAAAGACTTTAGACCTCCAGGTTGGCTTAGAGGTAGTCTTGTGACTTATACCTCGAGAATTTTAGAATGGTTCTCTGCGGTTAGTACAACACAGATACCTTTACAGCTTTGTGTTAAAACAAACCAGTATTATGTCGAACAGTATTACTATTTTACCCTGAGGAGAGAATAATTTATCTTTATATTACTGTGTCTTGTAGCCTTATTATTCCTCCATGATGATGAAATTGTTTCTTACAGTATGATTGGTCTTCCTGGAAAACTTATCGTCTTTCGCAGTAGTGTTGTTTTCCCATGGGAAAAACATCATGTCTTGTGATATCACTGTTCTTCCTCTGGTTGTTTTGAATGTTGCGCAAAGCTACACGAGGCCTATCTGCGCTAGATGTTCCTAATTTTGCAGTTAAAGACTAGTAGGAAAGCAACTAGTCATCACACTCCATCACCAACTCTTGGGCTACTCTTTTTACCAATGAATACTTGGATTAACAGTAACATTATAACACCTCCACAGCTGAAAGAGCGATCGTGTTTGATGTAGCTTTAATTCGAACCCGCGACCCTCAGGTTGCCATCAAATCGTGTCGGCCATTACTATTCTTGTTTTATTTTGAGTGGGAAACTATGTTTCGAAGTACTACTGTTTGTTTGTTTTTTCTTGTTATTACTGTTCTCTCTCCGATAAGAACACTTTGATTAAAAATTCATGAAATGTGTTAATTTCTTAATACGTTTTCACCAAAAAACTCGTGGATGCATTTAACTAAAGTTTTATTCAAGTTATTTTAAGAAAATACCACACTGTATCATTTTTCTTTTGTCACAGATCCACAAGAATGGAGATAATAACAATATTGGTGTGAGGTCTAAAATTAAACTTCCCGTGTCTGACCTAGAATGTGGATTTGCCTTTGAAAGTAATTTCTCATCTTTGGAAGCTCACACCAACTCTAGCCATGTTACTCCTAGAGAGAATTTCAAGGCATTTCTTCCTATGACTTTCCTCAAGAAATATCAACGACAAAATTTCGATGAAAGTTTCCTCTGCCAACATTGCCCCTTAAAGTTTAACAATTTTTACAAGTTTCAGAAGCATTCTATCACAGATCACAGTATATATTGCTCAAACATACTAGAAGAGGAAAATATTCCCTATTACAAGCGTTCCATGACGTTTTCTAATGACGACCAGCTGTCTAAGAATTTTAACACAATGCACGAAGGTCAATTTGCCAAGAGGAAATCATCTGAAAATAACGCTGTGAACGTGTTCAAGATTTCCAGTCCTTCATCAGAACTGCTAAATGACATTAGTGTACCCCTGAGCTCTTCCGCGCCTTCATTTTGCAGTTATTGTAATGCAAAATTCCCAGATTTTGAAGCATTCCGACTGCATTTAATGTCTCATATAAATTTTGCAACTAATACTTATAAGTGTTGTAAATGTAACAGCGAATTTTCTACAGAAGAACAACTTAGTAATCATATTGTCAATCATTTTCTCGCTGTGAAAATTAAATACGATTGCCAGTGTTGTTTAAAGTTATTCTCAAAACCAGAGGAACTTCAAAAACATTTACTTGAAATTCATGCAGTCCGCCTGTATTGGTGTTCAGAGTGTAAAATGGTGTTTGATTCTAAGGTGAGCATCCAGGTTCACTTTTCCATACAGCACAGTCGCGAGAGCGTTTCACTAAAGTGCACCTCCTGTAGCGCCATCTTTTGTTCGGAGTTAGATTTTCAGTTCCACGTGAAGATGACGCATTTGTTCCGGCTTCAATCAGAATGTTGTCTTTTGTGCAACCAGTGCTTTCCATCAAAGGAGCTATTGGAGCAACATCTGAACACGCACAAGAAACAGTACCCGTGCACAGTGTGTGGACACACCTTCCTTTTGAAATATTTGTTAGATAAGCACATGCAAGTTTGTCATTCTAAAAACTCTGTACCTTAGGAAAATGTTGCTAGTGATCGCACACCTAGCTCCTCTTTACCTGGTTTTAAAAACAGGTCAAACTTCAATAGCCTCATGCTTCCTTAAAATAAACCAACAGGGTGGGGCAAAGCAATTTTCTTTGTGGTATTGGTATTTGTAATGTAACCTTTCTGTTTAAGTCTCAGCTCAGCAACCATCAGCTGAAGATTCATCACCTTGAAACGGCTGGGTCAGAAAAAGCAACCATTAACTTATCTTTTGCTAAGTGTAAAAAAGCATTCGACTTGCGCTTAGAACTCGATATTCACATGAAGACCGACGTCATAAATGCGCAGACACAGACATGTAACATCTGCGATACATAATATATATATATAAGGTGTTTTCATCAACACTCACAATGGCTGAAAACTTATCCACTATGGGGTAGTCAAAGGTAGTGTGTGTGCTACGTGTAAGAGAAGCGTCCACAACGAAGGATAATTTATTAAGCACATGCAAAAACACACAAGTTTTCGCGTAAAAAAAAGAGCGCAAACAGACTTATACTCTACAAGACATCCTTTAATGCTGTGATATGATGTTCTATTCCGACTGAAAACAAGGGCGTCATCTTATGGACGTTCTCCATGTTAAAACAGATCAGTCTTTGAGTTTCAGGATATCATAACAGATATGAACGAACACTTGCATTGTTCAACTCAGCCATTATCTGTAGAAGGACCAATATTTAGGAAATTAAAGGACGTAAAAAGTAATTATAGCTTAATGTTTGATGCCAATTCTCTTCTTTATGTTAAGAAACTTAAGCCATCCGTAAGAAGTCCAGTATACGTGACATAGAAAAATGAATTAAAAATTTAATAATATATTCGTTTGTTTAAAAATCTTTTTAATCCCCCCCTCATTCAGTAATTAAGTAGGTTTATAACGCTAAAAAACGAGTTTCGAAAGGTATGGGGGGAACAGCACAGGTAGCCAGTTGTGTATATTTGTACTTAACAACAAAACAGACAAATAATTTTTTGTGCGAAAAATGCTAGTAATATAATTATGAAAATAATTTACTTATTGGCTACATCATTATTTGGAAATATTTTACGTTGTGAAAGTATAAATAGATTAGTTCGTGGGAATTTCGAAATATCAGTGAAAACGTCTCATTGTCCGTCCATTCAAGTATATAAGACCGTTGCATATAACACGAGATACCAGGTAAAATAGTTTTATACCTTGTAAGTTAAAAACAAAACAACTAGTAAACGAAACCAGAACGGAAATTCTATATATATGAATGTTTGTATTCTTATTTTTGATCGAATAAATGATGCAACGGAACAAGTTTCTCCTAAATATTACAAACTTTGCACAAAAACCCTTGCTGATCAGTTTTGTTTGTTTTGAATTTCACGCAAAGCTACTCGAGGGCTATCTGCGCTAGACGTCCCTAATTTAGCAGTGTAAGACTAAAGGAAAGGCAGCTAGTCAACACCATCCACCGCCAACTCTTGGGCTACTCTTTTACCAACGAATAGTGGGATTGACCTTCACATAAATTTCGCGCAAAGCTACTCGAGCGCTATTTTCCAAATGATGATACTGTATAATTAAGTAAAGACCTTGCACACCAAACTGGACTACCAGTTAGATCTACAACAACTTCAGTTTTAAAATCATTGCTGAACTAAACTGCAAACACTTTCAACTGTTCAGTATGTTTTCTTAGAGCAAAGCCACATCGGGCTGTCTGCTGAGTCCATCGAGGGGATCAAACACCTGATTTTAGCAGTGTTAATCCATGGACTTACCACTGTACCAGCGAGGGACCAATTGTTTAGTCGTGCTTCTATCAAAAGTTGCGTCTATGGATATTAAAAACGTTGTAGCTTTTAGCTTTTCAGTCACCATATCATTGAAATGTATTGAAGACACTGTATGACGAGGTTGTTTACTTTCTACTTACTCGCCTTCAAGGTATCCATTATTATCTTAGAGGTTAAACAAAGCTTTCCAGTTATTCTACAATGTGAGATTATATTTTGTTATAAATGCCACCTTTAACAATTTTTTTTTGTATTTTCTCGATCTTTAAAATATGTTTCTCTATCTTTTAGATAATTAGGCCAATTTTGATGTTTCTTAAGATGGTGTTTGCATCCAAATACAACAACAATATTACCAAACACGCAAGAGGCAGGTTCATTTGCTCTTGATAAATTTAACAGATCTCGAAACTTCCGTATCTTTGAGAGAAAGACACGACTTGCTTTGGTGGTAAATACACAGGTCACATTCTGTCTCTCAGACATAAAAAAATGTATTACACTTATTAAGCATGGACCCCCACTCCAGAGCTATCAAACAGCATCGCCAATGATTAAAGAAATATAAATCTCCTCTCGGATGTTCTTGCTGATTAAGATGTCAAAAACAATGACTGGGTCGTAGATAGACTCTATCGTAGATAGAGCGACTCTAATCTAGAAAAATCTATAATTCATTTCCAGAATATTTTTTATTAGTTTTAGCTATATAACAATGTTATTTTTCTTTTAACTGAAACATCTGTTAACTCAAGAAATGAGTAAGAAATAACTTTGAAACAAATTTTGACTCAAATTGCCTGAAACACAGAGGACGCATCTCCAAATCACTCAAACATTGAATTTTGTTTTATTTTAATTTTTAAATTACACAGATCCATTTTCAATGGCTTTGGGTTTAAAAAAAACTATTCAACAACAGCAGCAAAAGTTATATATATGATAACATCATTCTCTTGTTTATAAATTTTACTATAGCATTGTTCGATGTTTAAGATAAATTCTGACTGGTTATGTATTTTCCAAAGTTATTTTATAATTAAACTATGATATATGACAATAAAACGTGATGTTTTTCCTCCACATTATTCTTAATTTTCCTATTATGTGTACAAAATTAGGTGTGTGTGCATGTGTAAAAATTAAATATCAGATCTATGTTTTTTTTGAATTTCGCACAAAGCTACTCGAGGGCTATCTGTGCTAGCCGTCCCTAATTTAGCAGTGTAAGACTAGAGGGAAGGCAGCTAATCATCACCACCCACCGCCAACTCTTGAGCTACTCTTTTACCAACGAATAGTGGGATTGACCGTCACATTATACACCCCCACGGCTGAAAGGGCGAGCATGTTTGTTGCGACGGGGATGCGAACCCGCGACCGTCAGATTACGAGTCGCACGCCTTAACACGCTTGGCCATGCCGGGCCTATCAGATCTATCTGTTGTCTCCAACAAGTCGTTGTCCAGGAGACTTTTGTTTAATATAATAACTCATCAGTCAGTCTGTTGAGCATAGACATAAGGGAAATAAAAGAAAGGTCTGAAATGTTACTTTTTTCACACTCATCAAATTTTAAATACGCAGGACAAAAATTAAAATTAATGTGGGAAAAAAACACTTCAGTATATTCCTAGAATGTTGTTACAAGTATTAGGCCTATTGATTTCTGATGCTTCGTTGTTTGAACTGTAGATTTTACAATCTGATTTCTTAGAGAATATCATTTAGACTTCTTTATTTAACCACTGTCCTTTCTAAAATCTAACTTTTACCACATTTGTTTCTCAGTTATCATCACTTTACGTTCTTATTTATTGGTTTGTATCCATCTTTGACACCGTATATCAGTAACGTTTTTTAAACAGTTTAGAAGTCGACGTATGAAACTTAACACGCCATCTGCTGCGCTTCGATGATTTATTTGTTTTTCCTGCTAAGCGCAAAGCTACACTGTGCTATCTGTGCTGTGCCAATTACGGATATTGAATTTCTATTTCAGCATTATAAGTCTACAGACTTAGTTATAAACCACTGGGAAGAAGAATGTTTCAATAAGATAACATTATGAAAGAAGCTACAATTGTTTTTATGTGTAATAAAACATTAAATTTACTTTGTATAGCCGAAGACAATGACAATAACCTTATAAATAATACAGAAATTCAGTACTTTATATTAAATGGATTCTGTAGGCTCATCATATTGTTACAGTTCATGTCGCCAAGTCCGGTCATGCTCTAGCAGACAACCGTGCATGTGTGTGTGTGTGTGTTTTCTTATATCAAAGCCACCTCGTAATATCTGCTCACAGAGGGGAACCGAACATCTAATTTTCGCGTTGTAAATCCGTAGACTTACCGCTGTATTATCTAGAAGCACAACTGTGCATACTGGCAATAGCTTTGCAGCGTAGTATCCATTGCAAAAGCTCCGTCCTAAAGTATGTCCGAAAAATACCACTATCTTCTGTACTTGCTTTTCAAAATTTACCTAATATACGAAAACTAAGGTTTCCACAGATTCGTTCCAACAGTCTGGTTTGTACAGAAATCCATAGGTCACTTAACCAGTAGATTTTCGAATGGAACAGCACAAAACTCTGTTTCATTCTCCGGAGACTGTTGAACGAATATGTCATGGAAGGAACTTATGTGCACGTGACTTATGCTACTCGTCCAGTCGGAGATCCTTCTTGATTATGTTGTGTTCTGTTGCCCTGAACACTTGGATGGATTTTGAATTTTTACCAGTTGCAAGAAGCCACACTTTGTAGCAGATTTCTTTCTAGGTACGTCACATTGATTCACATTTTTCGTCACCATTTGATATAGTTTTTGTTAATGGAAATCGAAGAAATCATTATAAATTGTGAAGCACTTGAAATATTAAAATCCAGAATCGTAATTGGCACACAAATCCCGTTCGGTAGCCACTAATCTGGGGTTATACATATATATATGCAAAACAAAAAACAAATCGCTTGTAGCACAACAGTGTTGTCAGTTGTTCACTTTGCTCTCTAGTGACTTAACGCTAAAAAATTAAAAAACGATTTTGATACCCATGATGTGCACAGCACAGATAGCTCAGTGTGCTTTACACTTAACAACAAACAAGTGTCGCTTTCAGGAGATGTTTCACTCCATGTTCAAATTAACTTTCTAGTATTCACAGTTACCAGGAGATGTTTCACTCCATGTTCAAATTAACTTTCACAGTTACTTTTCTGAGAAACGTCTCTCTCTCTATCAATATTTAATTTTACCAACCTGAACGACACTTATTCGAAACATTGAATAAACGACTAAATCTGAGAATTACCGATCCATAATTTGAAAATGCTAATCAAAAGGAGAAAAACCCAATCAGCAGCTCTTACTGTCTTGATCTTAACCGGATAGTAGATTACTTTCACTTTTGTAAAGTTATGTGCGGAACAGTTAGCAATATATGAAGAACTCAGATCTCAGACTTTCTGATAGGCAGACTGAAACGTTAACTACAATGCAATGTCCTATTCTTAGCTATCGACGTACTGATTTCATGACTTTTTTAATGCAAATGAAGAGCACTTTGTTTTTTCTTTACATCTTGGCAGAGTACAGATAAATCTCTGAGGTATTACCTGAAAAAAATCAGTACATATTTGACATGAAACTGATGAGAAACTGTTTTTATTTAGGAAATATTTCACACAAAATAATTCTCACATAACCAGTTGACGTATTAGAAGAAAACTGTCTTTTGTAAACTGCTTTTTATTTTTTAAATTTACTTAGAATCATGATAAACTAAAGAAACATTTTAAAATGTTTTCAATTAACATAAAATCATAATCACGATAGAAGGAGACCAGAATTTCCCATTTATAATAATAAAACCTATTTTGTCTCACAAAATTTGATAGGCTTTGGATTAGTTCAACTTGAATTGAGTTTTTAGTCACAAATAATGACTTACTGCAAATCAAGATTATCACATGAATTCGATATCTAGAGATAAAGGTTGTTTATAAGCGCAATGGGCTATCTGTTTTATGTTCTTTATATGGATCAAACCCTGTATTTTAGTGTTATGAGCTCTCAAGTTTGAAACTAAGCCGCCGCTAAACTACGTATAAAAGAATCGAAAATATTAAATAGGGATATTAAACATTGCTTATTTTCAAATTTGTTTCTTTCTTGTGTATATGTGTGTGTTGTTGTTGTTTTATTTTACTTTCATGTTTCTAACTTCACACTCCAATTGTAAAGGGCCTGGCATGGCCAAGCGCGTAAGGCGTGCGACTCGTAATCCGAGGGTCGCGGGTTCGTGCCCGCGTCGCGCCAAACATGCTCGCCCTCCCAGCCGTGGAGGCGTTATAATGTTATGGTCAATCCAACTATTCGTTGGTAAAAGAGTAGCCCAAGAGTTGGCGGTGGGTGGTGATGACTAGCTGCCTTCCCTCTAGTCTTACACTGCTAAATTAGGGACGGCTAGCACCGATAGCCCTCGAGTAGCTTTGTGCGAAATTCCAAAAACCAAACCAAAACCAAACCCATTGTAAAGATTTGCTGGGGAAGAATGCGCCCTCTTGTTCCAGCCTGTCCTCGGCGTAATTCTGACAAGTTTGATTCATTTCCAATTTTGGGCCACCATATGTTTTACTTATAATTTATATAAATATATATTCTCACAACTGCCCATGTATTTGTCTTATAAAATACCATAATTTGGATTTGTGTTGAGACATGGAGCAATTCATATTTATTATAAATTAAGTAAAAGCCTGATGAGAATTAGAGATATCGTATCGACAACTACTACAAAATTAATTTTTATTCTAAAGTAATAAAATAACGACTATTACTGAGAATTGTTGTTCAAATATCAAGAACTTGGTTGAAACTTGGAACAACAATAAAAACACATCAAATTGCACAGAAAAACATAGATAGGTTTTTAAACCTATTTGTAGTTTTTCTGTTACTTATTACCACTTCTTATTTTATTACCAGTTTTGCTGCCAGTATTTGATTCAAATGAATCTCTTAAACAAAACGGCATTTACCTGTTTGCTTGGTTTTTGAATTTCGCGCAAAGCTACACGAGGGCTATTTGCGCTAGCCGTTCCTAATTTAACAGTGTAAGACTATAGGGAAGGCAGCTAGTCACCACCGCCCACCGCCAACCCTTATGCTACTCTTTTGCCAACGAATAGTAGGATTGACCATCGCATTATAACGTCTCCACGGCTGTAAGCGCGATCATGTTTGGTGTGACGGGATTTGAACCTGCGACCCTCGGATTACGAGTCGAACGCCCTAACCACCTGGCCATACCAGGCTGGCAGTTACACTATATAACAAAATTTTTAGTTTTTCTTGTTCCTGAACAGAAAGTTATTTCCCAATTGCTTATGCCTAAAGTAAATGGAAAAGACCTATTTTTCTCTTCAAACTTTGCTTTTGTGACCTGGGAGCGTAAAACAAACACATGATGGGAGACTATATTTGGGGGATTTACATTAAAGTCGCAAATCTCGAAAAACTACTCACTTCTAAATATTTTTGTTCATTTTTATATAACTTTAGTATAAATACATGTAAATCTTGATTTATATCTTGTTTTATTCAGACCCTATGAAAATGAAAATGTGCAAATTTGCCCGTTTTACATAAAAAACTAGGTTAATTTCTAAATTTCATTATCCAGGTCACAAAAGCAAAGTTGGAAGGGTTTGGTTGTTTTTGAATTTCGCGCAAAGCTACACGAGGGCTATTTGGCTAGCCGTCCCTAATTTTGCAGTGTAAGACTAGAAGGAAGGCAGCTAGTCATCACCACCCACCGCCAACTCTTGGGGTACTCTTTTACTAACAAATAGTGGGATTGACCGTAACATTATAACGCCCCCACGGCTGAGAGGGCGAGCATGTTTAGCGCGACTCGGATGCGAACCCGCGACCCTTAGATTACAAGCGCATGCCTTAACGCGCTCGGCCATGCCAGGCCAGTTTGAAGGGAATGATGGCCATTTTTTGTACTTTTAAAACATAAGTAATTAACAAATAACACATACTATCCAGGAACAAAATTTATGTTACATAGTGTTATTAATAAGTTGTTTTCGCTGGAACTTACAACAGGAAGTTCTCAAACAAAACTGTTAGTATTATTAAGTGCAAAATTATTATTGGGTAATTATATTTGTTTTCCTAACTGCGAGGTCAGATGTCATGGTGCAAATATCAGTAATATGATTCAAAAATACATTTATGTACACCATATTTATATATGATGGCTTATATTTTATTAACAACATATTTAAATGTACTGATATTATCCTTAATGAAAACTGTTTAAACACATTTTGTCCCTTCTGTGGCTTAATGGTAAGTATGACGGCTTATAAAGCTCAAAATCGTTTGTTTTTTCCATATTCGCGGTGGGCAGAGCACAGATGACCTATTAGGTAGCTTTAGCTTTGCGCTTAACAACAAACATATTATTTTTAATGAAGATTATTAACTGAATACTTCATTCAAAGTTGATTACGTCCTTGTGTGTTTTTTGTTTCAGTTCACCAGTCGTACTTAAAATATCTACAAAGTGGAATCAACCTTCTTTTATTGTTTTTGTTTTCTCGTTTTTCACTATACCATGTAATAAACTCGCTTCAGATAAAGACAGTAATATTTTGTTATTTTTTGTTTTTTGAAAACAACATTTGTAAATAAATCTTCACTTTCTACATTTAAGGTTTTAAACTTAAGTTTTTGCAGGAGTTTTGAGAATTATTGGCGCTGTGAGGTGATTGGTTATCTCCTAGGGTACGGCTGAGCCATTCTTCTCTTGGAACACCTATCTGACAAAAAAAAAAAAAATCACCGAAGAAACGACGTCAACTTAAGTCTTTTCATTTTATAAACCGGTTGCCATCGGCAGTTTTGTCTGAATATTTACACGCATTTGCCGAAAGTAGCTTAGTCCAGAGCATGCTCCATTTATCCTGTATGAGAAAAAAAAGACCATTAGAATGAGATTTTAATGAGAACCTTGAAATCAAGAAAACGAAAATTCTGAAAGGGGATGCAAGTCAAAGTAAATGGAACAGCAAAATGAGCAAATTTTAATGTTGGCTTTTTTTAGATACAGCAGTCTTCCTCTGAAAAAACAGTAAGTTTCCAGAATTCCAATTCTAAAATCTAGGATTCGATTTCCAGTGGGAGGCACAGCTTAGATAAGTTATTACGTATCTTAACGCTGAAAACAACAGTATAACTTAATAAAAGTTTTTCTATCTAGTCGAAGCTCTAGATATCGAATGTTAAAAAGAAAATATATCACGTTTAGCTTTTATTAAAATGTTTAAGAAACTTGTACAAGCCTATTGAAGCGAACCATTTTAAAGAATTGTCTCAATATTTTATCACCATATGAATTACTGTAAACATTTTCACCTAACAGTAAATGAAATTAATATGTTACGACTGTTGATCAAATGATTTTCCCAAATTTAGCTCAAAGCTACACAAAGACAGTTGTAGCCATTCCTGATTTTGAGCTAATAGACTAGAGGGAAGGCAACTAGTAAACAGCACCCACTTCCAACTTACGCTTACCGTTTAAATAGTGAGATTTTATCATGGCTGTTATACCAAACCCACAACAAGTGTTTTGCGCAACGAACCTCAAACTATAAATCTTCGAATTCATACTCCGGGCACGCTGACCATTAGGATGACATTAAACAATACCATTTGACTGAAAGAGCTTAAGGACAATTTGCTCATAGAAGAAAAAAATCCACACATTCTTCCCAAAATCTACAGGTTAAAATAAAACCTGTTGGAGAAAAAAATAGTTCAACTTAATAAAAAGAAAAGCTAACCAACATGAAATGCTAAAAACAAAACAAATGGAAATGTCCACACAGAGAGAAAGAAAACCTCCACAAGGAAAGTCGAACAACTTTTCGAAAGAAAAAAACATTCTTATAAAAAAATTCTACAACTAACACAGCCACAATGGAGAACCATATAAAAGTTTCTGAAACAAGAGAGTACTCATAAAAAGAAAAAGTTCTCTAATGCAAAGAGTGATGTTTATAGAACAAATATGTACACTGAAACAACTTACTCGTGTTTCAACCTTTTCTATTCCCTCGATAGAACAAAAGTATAGGAAACAAATCTCATGAGACACTTGACTGTATTTGGATGGTTATGACAGCTAACCTTTACGATATGATATAGGGAAGTATTCTCAGCGGAGGTTACGACCCTCCATAATTCAGACATCAGTTACAAATAATACAAAAACTTTGTCCAGAAATGTCACTTTTCATATCGCATATCTAAAGAATATATTTTTTTCACACCACTACCAACGCCATTTATGTAAAAGGATTTACAATATTCAGGATATACCTGAACATTTGTACCAATAAATGTCCATTCCACAGTGATAAAGGCTCTTTAACAATTTATCATGTATTACGTGTGTGTTTGTGTGTGTTTCTTATAGCAAAGCCACATAGGGCTATCTGCTCAGCCCACCGAGAGGAATCGAACCCCTGACTTTAGCGTTGTAAATCCGGAGACATACCGCTGTACTAGCGGGGGGCTATTTAGTGTTACACAAAATTTGTTCGAAGATCTCAACAGGGAGGGTAGCCATCTTATGTGGCTAGCAGAGTAACCACATCTAATTAAATGTATTACAACTGAGGTGGGCTCGGCATGGCCAGGTGGGTTAAGGCATTCGACTCGTAATCTGAGGATCGCAGGTTCGAATCCCCATTGTACCAAACATGCTCGCCCTTTCAGTCGTGGAGGTGTTATAATGTCATGGTCAATTCCACTATTCGTTGGTAAAAGAGTAGCCCAAGGGTTGGCGCTGGGTGGTGATGACTAGCTGCCTTCCCTCTAGTCTTACACTGTTAAATTAGGGACGGCTAGCGCAGATAGCTCTTGTGTAGTTTTGCGCAAAATTCAAAACAAATGCAACTGAGGTGAAATTGAACATCATTTTACCTACTATAAACATCTACAGTTTTACACAAAATGTAAACCATATCTCTTGATAAATTGATTACAATGGAATAAGACAACTTTAAGCTCCCATCTTGTGGAGTTTGACATTCAAAATACAGACCACTATCATGGAAACAAAATGACCCAATTTGATATAGAGTCTATATAAACTATACTAGTATGCAATACGTAGACAAAGATATTAACATACATGTGGTGATTGCTATAAAACATTTTGAAATAAGTATGCTTGTATTTGAGAGGTTGGAACATCATCAGCTATGTTTTTAAGATGTTCGTGAAATGTATATATATAAAAACACACAGAAAAAGTAAATTTTCTATGGTACCATTTATAATCTATAAAAAACACAAAAAGTAAAATAAATTGATAATAAATTTTAGCAGCAAAGTGCATTCATGTAACTGATTAAAAAATAAGAAACAGAAGAGATAATGTAGCGTTATCTCTCTTTCTCTAAGGCAAACATGTATTGGCGAACACGCAATTTTCTTTCACCATAGACTCTCATTTTCTTTCGCACTGATATTCCGTTCCTCCAAACAAACTTTTACCACATATATTACTTTTAAAATTTTAAAGTTCTCAAGATAAAAATCATATGATAAAACTATTAAAACAAAAGTGCCATTTGACACGTGGGCTTGTAAGCAGCTGCATCCTAGTTAATCCGGCCCCGAACACCACAAACAAACGTAAGATAAGTACACAAATACTGATCACTGTGTGAAGAATGTATTCTGAAGACTTTATGAAATGTGCAGTTGAATATTATTATTATTATGCCACTCGATTCCATGAAGAAACATAGGGCCGCAATCGCTTGCGGATTCGTTAACAGACTGGTTTTTTAAGTGAGCAGATTGTTAGCCTACTGCACAACCCCCAACCAGGAGGAGAAACCTGAGCCGTCCCTAATTTTGCAGTGTAAGACTAAAGGGAAGGCAGCTAGTCATCACCACCCACCGCCAACTCTTGGGCTACTCTTGTGCCAACGAATAGTGGGATTGACCGTAACATTATAACGCCCTCACGGCTGAAAGGGCGAGCATGTTTAGCGCAACTGGGATGCAAACCCGCGACCCTCGGATTACGAGTCGCACGCCTAACGCGCTCGGTCATGCCGGGCACGCAGTTGAATATGAAAACTCTAGATTATTGGAACAAATGACAAATTTATATTCTGCATCACATTCTTACTTGTTTATAGTTTCAATGTCTGACATGTTATAACATAAAAATACAATTGTGTGTTTGTGTTTTTCTTATTGCAAAGCCACAAAGGGCTATCTGCTCAGCCCACTGAGGGGAATCGAACCCCTGATTTTATAAAAATACAAGGATAATGGTCTGTATATAAGAAATAACAGGAGAAATGTACAAATAAGATTCACAGAGTTAAACTAAAACTGAAAATTTGGCTTGACTATGTTGAAGAAAATGGATTGAACAAGATATTAAACAAAGGTAAACTCAATCTTAATGAGGACAAGAATTCAAAGACAAAGTTATACATAACATCTGACGACATTTTTAGATCGCATAAAAATTTTGGAATTTTCTATTTATTCTCGAGATCGCCCTCTTATATATATATATATATGATATTCTGTGCTTAGATATTCTGTGCTGTAGTGAGAGAATAAAACAGGGAATCCTTAACCTCGGACATGCTTTGGGAGACATTATATACACAGAAAATATAATTTTACCTCTCTGAAATTGCTTGCGTTACTCAGTTGATTGGTGTTCCAAATGAAAACAGGGAATCCTTAACCTCCAGACATTTCTACACTTAAGTTCCGTTACGTTACTAGAGAATGCAGGAAAAAGATGTAGAATAATTCACCATCAAGTTCGTCCGTGAGAAACATTTAAAACTAGTTAACTAGAACACATATATTGACTTTGTGTTATTACCAAATGAAAGCATCACAATGTATCACGTGCTGAACAAAGAAATAAAGACTACCGGTAATTTGTACCTCTGATATCATGTATCACGCGTTGAACAGAGAAACATGAGCATATTTTTCTCAGAATAGAAAGAAGAAAGCGGTAATAATGTTTAATCTTGTTCGATACTCTTATTACCATTTTAAACTTTTTGGACATCATTATAATCTAGTACAATTCAATTGACCTGATTTAACTATCCAAAAATGACAGCGTTAATAATAGGCTTCTGATGGAGAAAAAATCAGTAATTGAATTCTCAATTTTTTATTAATTTTTGTTGTGTTCTTTTTTTTTTTACATTAACCACTTCACATTAGTGTGCACTTAAACACATATTCTTTTCTTCAAAAAAATCAAACTAAATTTACATATAATTTTATTTTTGTACATAAATATTTTTTGTATATTTATAAAGAGAACAAATCAGAAAATCGAATTTGTTGGTTTGGAATTAAGCACAATGCTACTCAATAGACTATCTGTACTCTGCTCGCCATAGGTACCGAAACCCGGTGTCTAGCGGTTTGAGTCCACGGACATACCGTTGTGCCACCGTGAGCGTGAGAAAAATTGAATGACTAGCAGAATCCATGCAATTGTTGACACAAGCACCAAAGTAATCAAACCTCGCTACAGTTATGAAACCGAGTTCACATTAATTGACTTTTGATTTTATAGTATGGTTTATGAATACTTAAAAATCATATGATTGGTTTTAAGTTCGCACAAAGCTACAGGAGGGCTACCTGTCCCTAATTTAACAACACAAGACTAGAGGAAAGGCAGCGCGTCATCACCACTCGCCGCTAACTCTTGACCTACTCGTTTACCAACGAATAGTGGGATTGACCGTCTCATTATAGCACCCCACGGCTGAAAGGGGCGAGCACGTTTGGTGTGACAGGAATTCAAACTCGCGACCTTCGGACGATGAGTCGAGCACCTTAACCACTAGGCCATCCCGGGCCAGAAATCCTATGAAAACTTATTATACATATAGACACTGTGAGTGTGTCTTTGTTTTAAATAACACTTAAAGTGATCGTCTTCTAATGAGAAATTTTGTACTAATTCTTCAGTGTTTAACGTTTTTGATCCAATCTCCTAATTTCCCTAGCTGGGCATAGATCTAAACAACAATATCAGTTTAGCTGCTTCTTAAGAATGTGAAATACAAAGTCAGTGAGGATAGAGTTAATATATATATATTAAAGTACACTTTAGTTCACTCTTTTATTGTTTACGGCTGATAACAGAAGCATAAAAGATGTTTATATATATATTACAGTACACTTTGGTTCACTCTGTTGTAATTTATGGCACCTGTTCGTTTCTATTAAGAGTGTGAGATGCTCGAAACTAGCTTTTTATATCGCGATGGATCACACAGTTTTTTTCATTAACAGAATAATATCCAGTCTATTTTCTCTTTGAAACAATACCCGCCAACGTTTCCATAGTTGAACACTAGTTCAAGATTAATGTGTAAGGATAAGCTGATTATCTAGATGAAGTTGTGATATTAGTTTGTGGGGAGAAAGGATCTTTATGAAATGGATGGTTAACATTTAAATAGAATAATGGTTGGCTTGCTTATAAGGGCTATTAATTCAACTGTAAATTTTAAACAAGGACTAGGCAGTAGTGAGGTCCAGGATAAACTACATACAAAAGGAAAGTAGAGGAAAGTTTAGTGTAGAAACAAAGTATAATTCTAATTATAGGTGTAGACTTAATGGTTATTATTGCAAATCTAAAAGTATAAGAAAAAGAAAATAATAGCAAGAAGATTGAATTCGTTTGGGCATCTGGTAACAGGTATAAATTTAAAAGGCTTTTAGTGGAAATTTGTTACAGACTATCAAATAATACGAGTAAGATTAATGAGAAACTGTATACTGAGGTTAAGATTTTAGCTGTTAATGAGGTCATAAGTACAAGGAATTTTTATTTTAACCATATCAACTGGGAAATTTTAAATTCAAATCATGAACTGTTCAAAATGGTTATTTCAGTTTTATTGTTAACTTTTGATATTTAAATGCAAGTGGTATTGTTGTATTAGATCAAATTTTCGCTGTTTGAAGAGATCAGGAATAATGGCATTTTGGTAACAAATGCCAAAAAAGCAAATTTTAAAGAGATATGCCAAGAACTATCTGTTACGAATTGGGCAGCTAAATTATTTGGAAACACTGATCGATTGTGAAAAATGTTAAATTTTTAAATATTCGAGATAAGCATGTTCCTTACAGAAAGAAAAGGGTGACTGCAAGTAAAAACAGGTTGGTTCACAAAAGGTATAAGGATCGAAGTTAAGAAAAAGCATCACAAATTGAAAAAAATTAAAATTTACTGGTAAGATAGGAAATTAGGACATCAAAAAAAATGTATGAAACAAAAAGTAAATCTTAAAATGCAGAAATTAATAACAAGGATTTCTTTAAATAAATTAACTGTAAGCTAAATATTAAGATGGAAGTAGACCCTTTGTTTACGAGATGGTTAGGTTATTAAATTCTGCTTTTTTTAGTTTTTATTAATACGATTTTATCAAAATTCTTTATTTTGAACAGCTGATAGATGGAAACAAGATGATCATCTATTCTAATCTTGTTAAGAAAACACTGAGAAAGTTTAAGAATGTTAAAGTTCCTGGCCCAAATAATATTTCCTCAAGAGTTTTGAAGAAGGTTAAGGATTGAATATGTGAGCCACGTGCTCCTGCTTTTTCTAATTTCTTGAACAGCGGACAGGAGTCAGAATATCAGTAGTTCGCTAACGTTCCTCCACTTTTCAAAGGAGGTGATAATTCTTGTCCAATTAATTACAAGCACATTGGTATTCTCAGTTGTAAGCAACGTTTTTGAAAGTCTGATGAAAGATGCTTTGCAACATCATTTAACAAAAGGGACAAAATGGAAGTGGGTATTGGGTTGTTAATAAAGGAGGATTTTGATATTAAAAGCGGAATAACTCAGGGATCAATTTATAAACATTTGCTTTTTTTATTTATATCAATAAAATTGATAAAAGTGGCATAAAATAACTGTTTAGAAAAAACTATTTATTTACTTTGTGAGTGAATATTTTATGCTTATTTAGTTTTGTTCACAACAGAACAGTTAGAACCAATTAATAAATGTAAACGTTAAGACAAGTTCGGTTGAGCATTTAAATCGTTATTGCGTTTGTAACTGACTGGTGGAAGGGGTTATCGAATTTTGCTTCAAATTTATTGATGTCCAGCGAGCAAAAGTTTAGGTAATAAACAAATACACCCTTGTGCAAATTAATTGGAATAAGACGGAAAATTACGATTTTTTTCAATTTTTGCGTTTTATTTCTGAAAATCCAAAAATTACTTACAAATTTGTACATGATATGACCGCCTTGACTGCAATCTTTACTAATTTTTGGATCGCCGTACCACACCTCAATTATGGCCTCAATTAGCTTATCTTTCGTAGTACAGTCTTTTCCCTAAAGTCTTTCTTTACAAATCACACAAAGATTTTCAATAGGATTTAAGTCCGGAGAGTTTTCAGGTCAGTACAGCACCTTTATTCGTGTTGTAGTCATAAAATTCTTCACAAGTTTCGATGTGTGGCACAGTGCCAGATCTTGCTGAAAAATGCCAGATCCATCTGGAAATCTCTTGTTCAATTCTGGAACGTCTCTTCTCTGTAAAATTTTGATGTACTTTGGTCCTTGCATCATACCTTCTACGATATGTAAGCTTTTGACGCCATAGTTGCTGAAAAAGCCCCAAAACATCTTCTTCAAGGGATGTTTTACGAGCTGATTGATGTGAGATTCTCGAAGTTTTTCACTTGGAGATCTGCGAACATGTAGACTTCTTTGACCCTGTACGAAGAAATGAGTCTCGTCACTGAATAACACCTTCCTCCATTGTTCTTGCGTCTAGTTCTTGTATTTCAGATTCTATTGATACCGTATTTTCTTCATTGAGTTGGTAAGAAGTTGTTTTTGACTGGTCTCCTTGCCCTTCTAACGCAATTTCGAATGACGTAATATTACTCAAAATTTCATCATATATCCCAAAAATCGATCGACCGTACTGCAAAACACAGCTAATGGTGCCGTCTTTGTGAAAAAATGGCTATTAAAGGAAATCAGCGGGTCCAGCGAGCCTTCACCGGCCACCATGCTGAAAATATTGTAAAATAATTATTTGTTTCAATTAATTTGCACAAGGGTGTAAATAGTGTGAGATGAGAGAGAAAAGTAGATTGAGGAGAGGAGAAACAAGGTCACATAAAAGAGATGTTTGAGAAGGGAAGCCTAACAATTAACATAGGCCCAATAGTTGATACCATTATATATTAGAATTAGAGTGATATTAATAGTATTGAAAGGCCCGGCATGGCCAAGAGTGTTAAGGCGTGCGACTCGTAATCTGAGGGTCGCGGGTTCGCATCCCGGTCGCGCCAAACATGCTCGCCCTTTCAGCCGTGGGGGTGTATAATGTGACGGTCAATCCCACTATTCGTTGGTAAAAGAGTAGCCCAAGAGTTGGCGGTGGGTGGTGATGACTAGCTGCCTTCCCTCTAGTCTTACACTGCTAAATTAGGGACGGCTAGCACAGATAGCCCTCGAGTAGCTTTGTGCGAAATTTAAAAAAACAAACAAACAAGTATTGAAAGAGAATAGGATGATAGCTTACATCGTAAGAGAGAGTTCTACAATAAATGAACTTGTCTGTGTAGACTTCGGCTAAAGTAACATTTATTAGAAGTAGGCCTAAATACGAAAAAGAATGATTTTTAGAAGTATGGAATATAACCGTGATAACTTAAGAAAATGTATGTGAATTATGCTCGGATAGTTTGGCAATAGTAGTAGTGAAAAACAGTTCGGTTTGTCAAGTGAAATTGCGAAGCAATTAAATAGGCCTAAGTGGGCTTTTGGCAAGGAAAAAAAAAGATAATTACATAATGTTTATGATATGCCTGTTATCATCTATAGTTTAAAGAATTTGTACATACGTTTAACTAATTTCGAATATATATATTACTTTGAAAATAAGTGAAGTGTGCCCTTTCATTTGTTGTTTTTACGAATTTACGACAAACAAGTAACACTTGCTGCAGAATCTTAATCCCCAAAACAAAACCCATATTATTAAACCTACATACTAAGTACTATAACTATATATAGTGTTATGAAGAATGAGATTCATTGTTTTGGTGAAAGGTATGGTTAACACTACATATTTTTACTAATGACACTAAAGTCTTGATTATTGCTATTGTGAGAAGGATTTTACTGCTTTCGAAAAGAGTTCAGATTATAAGAGTTTGACAAATGTAAGACAGGTTTTAAGTATAATGAATGCAGGATAATACATGCTGGTTATCATAATTTGAGTTAGAAGTATAATTTTAATGAGAATAACATTAACAGTGTCGTGAAAGATAGGAATCTTTGTGTAATGGTTGATCAGTCTCTTAAGTCATGCAAACAGTGTGCTATTGCTAGTGGAAGGGCAAGTAGAATCTTGGGTTCCTTATCTTAAGAAGGACATTGAATGGTTGGAAACAGCTCAGAAAAGAGCTACTAAGATGATACCTTAGGTAGAAAGATTGTCATATGAGGATAGGTTGAGGTATATGAATTTTTTTTTTTTAAATTAAGAGTTAGAAGGAATCTGATTGAGGTGTTTAAGATTGTTAAAGAAGTTGAATAGTGTTGATGCATCATCTTTTTCTTACTTAACGGTGAGAATGATAAGACTAGGATCACAAAGATAAATTTTGGTAAGTGAAGTAGGAGTCATCATCAAAATTTTATTTTTATAACAAGATACAGTGGTGGATTTAAGGTTGTGTGGGCCTTACATCCTATGTAAATTTACATGGAATAAAATTATCAGTAAGCCCCCCATTAAGATCATGGATATTGAGGCTGAACCCCCTCTAGCCCCTTCCTAAACATACTACTAGCAGGATAGTTGGTCTTTGGAATGGGTTTCCTTTGGATATGATGATGCCAGTAAATATAAGTAAAGGCTTTATAAATACATGAATGATAAGGGCTAGATACGAGTTGTTTTGTTCTAAATGTGGATGGGACAATTTAGATGGACCAATATTTTATAAATAAATTTTTTAAAACCTCAGTCTTCTCTAGCATGAAAATTGTGACATTTATTCTGTGGTATGTCGTATTTTCTAATTTGTTTATCATCCCTTGATAATTAAATTTTAAAATAAAAATAAAATAAAGTTTAAAACAACAGGTTTTAGAGAACTGAAAGCATTTCTGCCATAAATCTATGATTCGTATTTAATATGAAACATTGCTTAATTAGGTAACCTAGCTTACCTTGTTAGCCAAATTATAATTTTATTTTTATTCCAAGAACAGCACTGATATTTTAGAGTTTTCAAAAATGTATACTTTTATTCAAGTATATTTGAAGAGTGATTATTTTGCACTATGTAACATAAAGGAGACATGCTTTCTTTCAGTTAAAAAATTTCTGAAATGATGGACATTTTTAGTGTAATTTAGTTACCTGGAAATATGAATACTTGGTTACAATACACATTCTTGTTTTGAATTACCATAGGGATATATTATGAGAAAAATTTCACTGGTTGTTTGGACTACCATTCTAAATGTACATGGTGAGTGAGACCGTGTTTGCTGCTTTCAAACTAGAGTGTCAGTATTGACTTGACAGATATGCTGTTGGACCAATTTTTTTCAAATACAATGAAATTATATTTAAATAAATTGTTTTTTTGTGTATATTTACCATTTATTTTACTGTCTTACATGCAAAACCTTTTCTAAACTCACTGTTCACATGGAAAAGAGTATAAAAATCACATCCAATGTTTCTTCATGTTACACTAGTCATTTATGATGATGTTGCGCTTGAAAACTGAAGCGTGTGAGTCTTCACACTTATGTTTTAAAGAAACATAACTCATCATTTCAGCTTTAACCAGTAGAGTCTGGTGCAGAACTTACTTATAAGCCTTTTAAATGGAATCACTTGCATTATGAAACCAATTTGTTAGATGTTTTGGGAATTTATTTTTGAAAGTAAATTTTAAAGTAGGTGTATACAAGCAGTTTTACTTTTGAAATAATGGTGTTATTAGACTGAGATACTTGGCATGCGATGATGAATAAAATTACCTTTCAGAAATATGGAGAAAATATTATGAGCCATATTTGTTGCCTTTTGAATTTTGGCATCAGACAAAAACCATTGTAAATTCTTATCAGTCAATGTGCCACTTCAGTTTATCATTGTCATTGTAAATTTGTATCGATTAATTTGCCACCATAGTGTATGAGACAAAAGTAACCATGTAAACATGTATCAACCAAACTGTCACCATGGTTTATCATACAAAACTGATCATTGTAAATTGATATCAGCTAATCTGGCTCCCAGTTTATCATACAAAAACTAATCTTTATAAATCAGTATGAGACATTCTGGTATAGTAGATTCTCAATGAAAAGCAAGTAAACAATTATTTCCTTAATAGTAAAATTTCTGTTTTGGACTTTTTTTTTATTATTAGAATTGATCATTTAAGATAGGAAAGTTATTTGAATTGTCAATGGTTATTATGAACTTCATTGAAATAAATGTGAAATTAGAAGGTAATTAGGTCCTGATATTTCATCTTTCTTTCTTTTTGTTTGTCTGTCGGATACCCAGTTGAAAATCTCTTCCATTTCTCCTTTTAATTATGAGTGAGTTATCTGAAACTGTCCATGATCTTTTAAATTATGGATCTACAATATTTGGGCTTAAGAACAGTAGAAACTGTTCTACCTTATGACAATGTCAGAGGTCAGTGAAATATATATATATCAGCAAATAAACTTTTATATAAAAAAGTAGCATAAATTCTGTAAAATATAACAATGAAAACAAAGAAGAGAAAATGTGCTATCAACAACATATAATTTTCCATAGATAATAAAATCTTATATTTTTGGAATCATACCTCTCTAAAACTGGTAACTGTAATATTATTCTTTACATCCATGTGTGGTAATTTTCTGGTTACACATAACACACTTCTATTTGATTTTCACTAAATCTAGAAGATAAAGTCTGTAGTATTTACATATAACTTTGCTGTATTCTAATTATCAGATAAAATATAAAGACTGTATGAATTTGTAAGTGGATCAAAAGACTCAAAATATGGAAGAAAAACTTAACTTATTAATTACAATAATAATTAAGTTTGAATTTTATTTTTAAATGCTGATCAATTACAATGTATACAAAATAATGTCATTACAAATAAAACAAAAACACCTTTTTAAAATGTGAAGTAAACTAAATAGCAGTAATGAGATATAAAAGAAACCACAATCAAGAGTTTTGGTTGTCATGTTTAAGGTGCTAGTTTTCTGTCTGTTTGTGATGGCTCTGAATGGTAGATATCTCTAATGAAACATTCAGTGTCTTCTCATCTAACTGGTCTTTTTCCAAAAAGCTAGAAACCACATTTACACGTTTCTATGGTTTGTTGTATAATACCAAATCATAAATTAGGTGCAACGGAATAGCCTTATTCATCCACCTAAATTAATTTGTATTACTAAATGGTGAGCTAAAAAGAACTCAAAATCTCCATAAGTATTTTTTAAGCATAAGCATTATCAGAGTTATAATTGTATTAGATTTTCTGAATTAAGCTGTGCTTGTGAGCCTTGAATAGGCAAAAGTGCAATCCATAGTGGATGGATACAGAAAGTTAAAGTATATATTAGACCTTTAAAATCACAGATTACATTTCCAAATTTACTTTTGGCAAAAAGAACTCTGTAATATCATTACTTTTCTTGTATTAAAAGAAATTTTGAAACACAATTTATTTACTTGAACTAACATGGACCAAAACAAAAGTTAAAGTACCGTATTTTCCGCCTAATAAGCCGAATTTCTGGCCCTAAATTTTGGACCTGATTTTTGGGGGTCAGCTTATTGGCCGATCACCAGCTTTGGACCAAAAAATACCGAAGACCAAAATCGGCCCCAAAATCATACCTTTGATCTCACAGTTACGACAGAGTTATTTCAGTTGAATAAACTTTATTTATTAATAGAAAAAGGTCTATACATTACGAATGACATGTATTCATAGAAATAACAAAATTCATAAAAAAATACACACTTTAATCTCAGAAATTTATTAAAATCCATCAAATTCATCATCTTCATCGTCAGAAGCACCAAATAATAGATTCCAATCCTCGGCAGAGACCTGGTCGTCGTACGGGTCATTCTCTGGTGTTATTAGCTGAGTGAGTGGAATGTTGTCTTCCACGTCGTCGTCCAACCACAACATATCATCTTCCGTTCCATTTGAGATGCTGCATTTTTTAAATGACTTCTCCACAGGTTCAACACTAATATCGTCCCACGATTTCACGACCCACTCACAGACGGTAGCGAGTGATGCAGCGCGTATATTTCCGGCAGCAGTAAAACTTTGATTGCCGGAAACCATCCACTCATTCCAGCATTGACGGAGCCTGTCTTTAAAAGGTTTATTTAAACACACATCTAAGGGCTGTATCACAGATGTCAGCCCACCGGGAATAACTGCAATATCGGTATTGCATCTTTTGATCGCGGCTTTAACGTTTTCACACAGGTGGGACTTAAACATATCCCAAACGAGCAGAGATCTAGATTTCATCAG
This sequence comes from Tachypleus tridentatus, assembly GCF_004210375.1. NCBI lineage: Eukaryota > Metazoa > Arthropoda > Merostomata > Xiphosura > Limulidae > Tachypleus > Tachypleus tridentatus. The sequence goes on from NC_134836.1 coordinate 34,330,518, forward strand.
TCCGCCAGGACGACGCGCCCACACTTCGTTAATCCACTTGATGCATCCTTCGTCATCCATCCATCCGTTTTCTTGTACATGGACGATCACTCCTTTCGGAAATTTCTTCTTAGGAAATGTTTTTCTTTTGAAAATTACCATAGGCGGTAATTTTGTCCCATCAGCAAAGCACGTTAAGACTACAGTGAAACGTTGTTTCTCGTGGCCCGTTGTCTTAACCCAAACGGTTTTCTCGCCAGCTTTGTTAACGGTTTTGTTTCCAACCATATCGAAAAAATTCGGAGTCTCGTCCATATTCCCAATCATTTGTAGAGGGTAGTTGTGTTTTTGGCGATGATGAATGATAAATTTCTGGAACGAGGTGATTTTATCATCCAAGTCACTTGGCAGTTTCTGAGCGGTCTTCGTTTTCTCTCTAAGTACAAGGCTGTGTCGCTTCATGAAGCGGGTACACCAGCTGTTGGTTGCCTTAAAGTCTCTTGAATTTTCTTTATTTCGACCAGCCCACTTTAGTGCAAAAATACGGATCTGGGCACGCGTGACAGTCAGGCCACTCTGCCGGTTTTCATTCACCCATGTCGCTACATCTTCTTCCAGTTTCGGTTCATTTTTTTGGTTACATTTACTTGTTTTCGACATTTCTTTTAGCACACATTCTGCTTTCTTCCATTCACGGACCTGTTTTTCATTCACACAGTAATGGCGAGCGGCATTCATATTTGAGGTTTTTAAAGCTAGCTCTACTACTTTCAGTTTAAAAGCAGCATCATAACGCATTCTTTTTTTTGCAGGTGTAGACATATTTGGCTTTTGATGGTACAATGATAAACTCCCACTACATACCCCTGGTATTTATACCCTGGGTTAGTGATTTTAATGGCCTGGCATGGCCAAGCGCATAAGGCGTGCGACTCGTAATCCGAGGGTCGCGGGTTCGTGCCCGCGTCGCGCTAAACATGCTGGAATCCACTAAATAGTGATGCAATTTCATTTTTAGCCAAAACATTTATGGAATGTATTGAAGAGTGGTGTAATGCAGTTTTTAGCTAAAACACGGTAGAATCCACTAAGGAGCAGTGTAATAAGATTGTTAACTGGAATCCACCATGTGTACATTTTTTTTTATTACAGGACATCTTAGTAAGGATATTTAGTAGTAATAAGTATAGCAGTGTTCAGTATACAGTATTGAAGTGAAGATTTTTATTTGTTATGTAACTGACTTAAAGGGAATAGAAAAGATAGCTAAAGAAAATAGAGAGAAATATATTCAAAAGTGAAAAATGTTAAAACCTGTTAGATATACAAAATGGAACTTTTTCTTATATATTGTATAAAAATTTCTATCTGTATTTATTTATTTCAAAACTGTATTTTTGACAAAAATATTTTGTTCCTGATACAAACACAGTTGTAATGATATTGAATATGTTTTTTACAATAAAATATCTCATATGTAATGAAAACTAATACAACTATAAATAGTATTTATAGTAATTAAAACTCATACAACTATAAATAGTATTTATTTTAATATACATTATAATTCTTTTCATATCCCTTCAGGTGAAACATTGTGGAATCTGTGAAGAGTTTAACTCTTTACAGTCTCATATCACTTGTGCAGTACCTTCTACCAGAAAAGTTGCTAATATCTATCTTATACCAATTATATATTTTTATAAAGCAATAATGAATTGTCAAAATAATTACTTCAATCAAATAGAATTAAAGGCGAGGAACTAATAACATTATTTTATTATCTTTACATGTCACACCAAAAATAAAAAAATAGTTTATAAATATATTATACAACCTGAGGCACTTATCCTATGTCTGTAGTCATAAGGATTAAATACATGATTGGACTAATAAATCAATAAATTATGTTTATATCCATAGTTTATTTCTCACCTGTATTATTCTACATTAAATAAATGATTTTACGATTATTTTAATTTTCTTCACTCCATTATTTTTACAGTAGATTACAAGATTGTCAAAGTTATGTTGAAACATTGTATCTTGTACTGAGCAACCTTTGTTGCATCTCTTAGACTCAGAACAACTGACAATAGAAAGTAGATTCAAAAGTGTTAAGTAATCAGATCTGCAGTTCTTTAAACAAGATGAATACATTACTTCTTTTGTGTACATACTAATAATATGGATGTACATCTTTATAGAAATCAATAGGACCAACAAATATGTAAATATATATATATGATACATAATTTTTTATATAGTAATTTTATCCCATTGTTTTATTTATTGAGTTCACTGCCTTATAATGCTCTTTAACAAGTATCTTAGGATATGTTGACAGAAGTATATGGAGTGTTCTCGTTCAAAGACAACTCACGATTTCTAAGTTGCTACTGCAATGATATATGTATGCAGTACTTGTGAATTGTGAAAATTAACACAAAAGATCTCTCATTAATTATTGATTTACAAAATGACATAGCTAATTAATGATGAATTGAGTCCAATAAGAAACAAAACATCATCATTAGTTCAACACTTTTCTCACAACCAAATACTATTTACATGATCTAGACAAACTAATTTTTTATTTATAAAAGTATAAATACTTATAAAGTCTTATAACTTACTCAAAATCAAAATATTTGTAATCCATGATTAAGGTGAGAAGGAATATTATATCAGTAATGTTTTAAATATTATACAAACAAGAACAACAATCAGTATGAATAGCAGCAAGCATAGATTGGTGGTAATAAAAAATTGGTCAGTAGATCTTTTGAAAAGCAAACCCATTTTTACAAAAGATAATTTTATAATCCTTTTGATACACCTTTTATAGTTAAGAATGATTAAGGTTAATTGTTCTAGTTTCTAACGTTTTACTGTAAACAGGCATGACCAGATGGTAAAGTCTCTCGACTTGCAGTTTGAGGGTTGCGGGTTTGAATTCCCATCACACCAAAGATGCTCATCCTTTCAGCATGGGGTGTTAGAATGTGATGGTCAGTTCTGCTTTTTGTTGTGTTATGTATTAATCTAGGATGAGTCTTTGATTTATTATGTTACATATACTATGGATTAAGATTTCAGATAGCGGGAAATCTGAATTTAGAAGTTAACTGAATGTTAATTTATGATACTTGCCAACAAGATTGATACAAACAGTTTTCTTTTCTAACAGCTAACAAATAATAAAAGTATCTTGGCATGTTGGTTTATATAGTTTAAGGTGAGATTCTTGAACGTTCAATGATGTTGAAAAACACGTAAACTACAGTATTGATTCTTGCTCTCGAGAATCTTCTACAAATTTAAGAGAACTGGAGGGACTTGCACAATACTATCTTATATACATCACATGTATAAAAAATACTATATTGAAAGAAACGTAGGCATTAAGATAAATATATAACAGTAAATCTGTTAGACCTCCCCTTAGAGAAATCAAAATTGGCATTAGATACTTTTTTACAAAGATGTCATATATATATACAATCAATCTCAATATTCTTTGTAGAAGAGTATCCCAATAGCTGGCGGTGGGTGGTAACGATTAGCTGTCTTTCTTCTAGTCTTACACTACTAAACTAGGGATGGCTAGCGCAAATAGCCCTCGTGTATATGTGCACGAAATTAAAAAATAAACATCTTAAACAAGGAGGTTAAAACACATCCTTTACATGCACAATACAGAAGAAGTAAAATTTGGCTAGCTATATATTTCATTTCTGTATATTGAAATTCTTGAGATTAAGAATTTGTTCAATATCTTTCTGTTTGTTCTTTTTTGCCATTTTATTATCGAAATAGTCTTGGACTCAAAATATTTTAGCTGTCTTCATAACTAATTATATTTGTTTCATGATAATACTATTCATAGGACCCCATAATCTTAAAAAAGTAAACATTTTATTTATACAGTAATACAACAACAATATATTTTTACATAATTTTTGATAAGTTAAAATTGTATTCATGAATACTTATCTTGTAACTACTCACAGATGTATACTTTCCTTTTTCGTTTAAAAAAAGGAAAATACAGTGCTTCCTGGAAGTAGCTAGCTAAAAAAAAATACGTGTCACATGGATAAACTGTCGATTCCAAGTATAAGATGGTATCAAACAATATTTAAGAGTGAGTGCCTATGTTCTACACATTAATGGTCACAGAAATAATGTGTTGAACATGTAAATATTTCATTCAAATGGTATGATAACATAGAGCAACTTTGCTCAGTAATTCTTTCAAACAAATGCTTCAAACTGTAACAACCAGCAAGTTTCAATAACAATCTAAACAAGATAATCGTAACAAGTTAAATTCTAAAGTTTATCGGAAGTTATGTAGATTCGAAAATATAAAATCAGAACCGAGCTATCAAATCGATTTCTCAGTCCCAACTCGCAATCGAATGAATCTCAGAGCTTCTCATGGTCCTACCTCTTACAAATTCTTCATTAGCTTTGTTTTTTTCTGTACTTTGGTTATCATTGCACGTATATAACCCAAGCTTTACAAATCCGTTAAACAAAACAAAAGTATGTATGACCATGCAAACGACCATGCTTTGATGTGAGGACTGAAATTAAGTCGAGGTTACGTAAGTGATACACATACGTTGAAAATCGTTACGTCGGACAAAGATGTATCTGAGTTTAATTTCAATAAACTGAACTAAACCCGACGCCCGGCATGGCCAAGCGCGTAAGGCGCGCGACTCGTAATCCGAGGGTCGTGGGTTCGCGCCCGCGTCGTGCCAAACATGCTCGCCTTCCCAGCCGTGGGGACGTTATAATGTGACGGTTAATCCCACTATTCGTTGGTAAAAGAGTAGCCCACGAATTGGCGGTGGAACTAGCTGCCTTCCCTCTAGTCTTACACTGCTAAATTAGGGACGGCTAGCACAGATAGCCCTCGAGTATCGTTGTGCGAAATTCCAAAAACAAACTAAACCCGAATATTTGTAATTTTTATTTCAGTGAAATGAACAGTTGTGATGACTTAAAAATGCTATCAATATTATTCAACCAGAAGCGACCCTATTTCATACAATGGAGTGTTTACTGGAAAAAAAAAACAGTATTTTTATTATTCCCAAGTATATTCACTACACTAAAAAGTGTTGTAACATTTCCGATCATAGTTGGTAGTAAAAACAAAGGTGATCAAAACTGAAACTAATAAAAACCGAAAAATCATTATTACACAAAAGTACTTAGTTCATGGTAGCAGTTTGTTAGTAATTAAGCACAAAGCTACAAAAGGTAAGTGCTACACTTAGCATTCTAAATGTATTCCCTCTAGTCATACATTGCTAAATTAGGGACGGGTGGAGCAGATAGCCCTCATACAGTTTTGCGAATAATTTCAAAGAAAACACAGGCACCCACAAATCTTTTACGTATAAACACAGACGACAGTTGCAACATTCTAAATCTAATAAATAACGGAATAACGCTATGGTATAAAAAATACCAAGTAGAACAGCTTAAAACTTCGGCAATTGTAGTAACATAATGTTACAATTGCCAAAGATATGGACATGTTTCTGCAGCCTGCTTAGCAACACCGAGGTGCTGCGGCTGTGGCGGGGAACACTATATCTCCCAGTGCAAACAAGATAAAGAAAGACCCAAATGTTGTAACTGTGGTCAAACCCACACAGCCAACTATAAAGGATGTGATAAATACAAACAAATAAAACAACGTATATATCAGATAAGAACACCATCATCAGAACAGAATCAACCAAATACAAATAGATAACCAAAAACAGACATATTAACAGCATTTAATAAAACAACTAAAACCACATATGCAGAAATGTTAAAAGGAAAAAAAACCCACAAACGGCAAGAACAGAACATTATTACTCAGGAAAAGAACACCTTAACACAAACACAAAAGCCACAAGAAAACAGCACCACCTTTCAAGAAACGAATATTAACACACCAGATAAAACAAGCCTTTTTACAACCATAATCAAAACATATTTACAGAATTTGTAACAGAATCCACAAAACCAAACCAAACAACCAACTGCTTCGAATTATTGATTAATATCTCCAAAAAACACATCATACCACACATACCCTACATAATATCAACACTTAGTGGTTACATGCTCACAACATAATGTTCACAGTAGTATATATCAACATCCAAGGTGCAATAGCTTCCAAGAAACATGAGATCGAAGACCTAATACAAGAAACTAACCCCCACATTATAATAGTAAGCAAAACTCTGATATACAATAACAATAGATTTAAAATACCAAATTATTCAACAATAAGAAATGACAGAATAAATAAAAATGATGAAAACAGAGCCATTATGCTGCTCTACAAAATGGAGCTATCAGTAATAAAAATTAAAATGAGCACTAACAACGAACATGTTACTGTAGATATCCTGCAAAGAAATAAAACAAAAGTAAGTGTAGCAGGAATATACTGCTTTCCAAATAACAACTAGATATAGCATTACTCAGCAACATCTTTTCCCACAACCAAAACTCCATAGTTATGGGTGACTTAAATAGTAAAAATGTTACCTTTGGATGCCGGAGCTCAAACTACAATGGTAGAAATCTATTACAATTCATAGATGATAACAATAAAGTTTTATTAAATGATACCACCCCTATACATACAGCGTATGCCACTAACTCCAGTGACATACTAGACCTGTGCATGTGTACATATAATCTGAGCCAAAAAAAATAAAATTACAAATGGGAAAAGATGTTGATAGTGAACACCTTCCAATATATTGTGTCTTCGATCTCGCCCCCCATAAAAATATAACACTTAGGAAAGAAAAATTTAATTACAGAAAAGCAAATTGGCAAAATTACAAACAAGAATTAGACAAACTATTACCTAATAAAGTTATAAAAGAAGTTAAAACCCATATTGAAATGGATAACTACTGTCAAACAATTACATTCAGTAATTCTGAGTGCATTCAGAAAGCAGCTAAGATAACAATACCAAAACAACACCATAAAACAACAAACAACACATGGAAACCCATCACAGAAATAATCACTAATCAAAAAACGAAGACAATTAAGAAGACATACATGATAACAAGAGGCAGAGAAACAAAGACGCAAATAAACAATATTAGAAATCACATCAGAACACAAATAAAAGAACAAAAACAATGTAAATGGGACAACCACCGCTCAAAACTAAATGATAAAAGTGACCCGAAAAAATTCTGGTTACATATTAAAAGACACACCAATGAAAATACAGTGACAAAGAAATATCCTTCACTTGAACATAATAATACTATAGCACACACAAATAAAGAAATAGCCGAAGCTTTCAAAGATCAACTTCAAAATACTTTTAAAACTCACATTGATCCAGATATGGATACATATTTTTACAATAAAGCCACTAATCACGTATTAAACAATAAACAACAATTTGAACCAATTTTTCCAATAAACATAACTGATACAAATACAAGTTTCGACACAGATTATCCAAACACGTTACTAACAAATGAAATATCCCTTCAAGAACTACTTGAAGCAATAAAAAACAAAGCACCAGGTGAAGATGAAATACAAGCTATCCTTCTAAAAAAGGGCACTCCGAAGTTGTTTGACCACGTAAATCACTTTTTAACCTATCTCTATCCTCAGGATACATCCCAGTTTCTTGGAAGCTTGCTAATATATTAATGTTCCAATAGAAAGGAAAGCCAGCAAATAAACCTAATAGCTACCGACCACTCAGCCTGACCAGCTGTGTAGGCAAAATTCTCGAAAGAATAATCAGTAATAGACTCTCCACATTCTTGGAGATAACATCAAAATTACCAAAAGAACAAAATGGATTCAGGAAATTTAGACAAAATACAGACCACCTAATCAGATTAACCGAAACCATAATAGATAGCTTCAATAAAAGGGCCCGGCATGGCCTAGCGCGTAAGGCGTGCGACTCGTAATCCGAGGGTCGCGGGTTCGCGCCCGCGTCGCGCTAAACATGCTCGCCCTCCCAGCCGTGGGGGTGTATAATGTGACGGTCAATCCCACTATTCGTTGGTAAAAGAGTAGCCCAAGAGTTGGCGGTGGGTGGTGATGACTAGCTGCCTTCCCTCTAGTCTTACACTGCTAAATTAGGGACGGCTAGCACAGATAGCTCTCGAGTAGCTTTGTGCGAAATTCCCAAAACAAACAAAGCTTCAATAAAAACGAATGTACTGTCGCTTGCTTCCTTGATATCGAGAAAGCATTCGACACTGTATGGCTCGATGGTCTAAGGTTCCGAATGAAAGAAATGGAACTACCGCGAGGAATTATTCGCTGGTTATCTAACTTTTTTGGAAAATAGAAAATGTAGAGTAAATGTTGAAGGAACATTTTCAGAGTACTTTACTCCTGAAGCTGGTGTCCATCAGGAAGGGGTGGTTAGCCCTATTCTCTTCATCATGTATGTAAACAATATGCCACTGAAGGATTTGAATCATGGGTTCCCTTCACAGTTCGCAGATGATGTGGCAGTCTGGAAAAGTGCCGCAACACCCACGATAGGAGCCACTAACATACAACCGCAACTAAATAGAATAAGTGAATACTGTCAAAAATATAGAATAAAAATAAAGACAGCAAAAAACACAACTCGTAGTCTTTACGAAATTGGCAAAACACAAAAAACAACAGCCAGAATTATATATGAATAGCACACTACTTCAGACTGTCCCATCAGCAAAATTTTTAGGTCTGACCAATGATTCAAAACTAACTTGGATCAATCATGTTAACGAAATTAAAAATAAAGTCTGGCGAAGAACTAACTATGCTAGGAGTCTAACTGGTAAAAACAGTGGAGCATCTACAGATAACATACTAAAAATCTATAAAACATATATTAGACCTGTAATAGATTATGCAGCTCCACCATGGATAACTGTAAGCAATAAAATAATTAAAACCAAACTACAAACAGTCCAAAACACACTCCTCACAACTGCACACAGAGTTCCAAGAACTATATCATCTCAGTTCATTCACAAATATTCGAACATACCAACCATACCAGATAGACTCCTACATAGTACAATAATGTACTTTAATAAGAATTGGATGAAAAACGAATTACTATGCGAACTAGACAGGTACCTCATACATGATGAAGCTAATTTTGTGTTATTGATGATACATAAGTTATAGATGTTTTTTACACTTATATCAAAGATAAAATTGAAATGTTGATGATGGCCCAAGTAGAAGGTCGAAACATTGCCTTGGTATTTTTATATATGCGTGTGCATTTTTCCGTGATAAAACATTTTACAAATTAGAAAAAATAAAGTATGATTTTGTTTTTTTGGTTACAATAATTTCAATTTTTCATGCAAAACTGCATTTTCGAGCTGGAAAACCTGTGGCCGATATAACTGGAAGATAGAGTCAAAATGCATTATTATCTTTCGGTTCAACAGAGAAATCTCTTTTCAAACTACAGGAGGTGGATATAGATATAGCTTTTATGAACTTGCAAAACTAAAAATGTTATATCTAAGTCCTTTCATTTTAAACTGTAATGTTACAGCTAACAATCAATGGAAGAACTCAAGTGGAAACACAGATATAAAGTCATCTCATGGCAACAGAAGCAAAACCTGATTGGAATTTATATATTTAGCATATTTAATTTTTAGATGTAATATTGAACATATACGAAATACAAAAATTATGAAGCTTTATAAAGTTACTAACAGCAAAAGATTTACTGATGCTGATAATTTAATTTTTAACTTAATGTTACTTCAACTGACTCCTGCAAAACTGCCTTTGGAAATGGACTTAGTTTCTATTTTTCTCCAACGAATATAAATTTTGCTCATTGCACATATCCTTCAGAGATTACATACAAAAACATAAAAAATTGCCAATTTATGCTCCCAGTAATCTTACTCTAACTTAAAACATATTTAAGACTAAGTTTAAAACCCTTGCATTTTCACCTATTCATAATCATAATATTTCTCACCATTCTCCCCCCCTTAAAAATTTCAGATTTAAAAGAGGTTTTACACATTTCAAACATAATCGTAACACGTCAGAACAAAGGTTTTGTTTTGTTTGGTTTTTGAATTTCGCGCAAAGCTACTGGAGGGATATCAGCGCTAGCCGTCCCTAATTTAGCAGTGTAAGACTAGAGGGAAGGCAGCTAGTCATCACCACCCACCGCCAACTCTTGGGCTACTCTTTAACTAATGAATAGTGAGATTGGCCGTCACATTATAACGCTACCACGGCTGAAAGGGCGAGCATGTTTGGTGCGATCGGGATTCGAACCCGCGACCCTCGGATTACAAGTCGAACGCCTTAACACGCTTGGCCATGCCGGGCCCCAGAACAAGGGGAAATGGAGATGTGTTATCACACAAAGCAGAATACTTTCAAAAATTAACATCATTCTCAGAGACATTACAAAATTCAACCCACAAACGTCAAATATGCTTTCGCTAATCATTCAAAGGGAAGAAAAGATACAACGCTTCTTTAGTGACGTAAGAAACAAAAACGCTACTATCAATACGTTTAACTCATTATATCCTCATAGATTGTTACCTGGTATAGTGTGTGGACTCGCTATACTTTCTGCAATTAGAACACACAGTTAAAAACGGCCAAATTCCTTGCATTCAACTGTATACCATTAACATTTTATAAATTTACTGTCTTGGATTCGTTTTCATCTTTTAAAAGATCTACATCTTCCTCATTAATGTTTTGTGGCTAGTTTTGATACATGTTCTTTGTTGACAAATAATCCATTAAACTATTGACATTTATTTTGAAAAAAAACACTTTATAAAGCTGGTTCTTGTTCATTACTTAGTTAAATAACAATTTACATCTTTAATTATTCATTCTTTAACTAGCAACCATATTGCACTTACCGGAAAGCTTAAAACGTTTGTCGAGATTGTAGAAAGATTACTATGAAAAAGTTATATTACATAAATTTATTAACTTAGTTGTTTTAGTCCTTTTAATTTGAAGCCAAGACAGCAACTGTTTACAAAATCTAAGGCATATTTATTAGAGTAACTAATTCATTCTAGAGAATCTTATAAAATTTAAATGAATTTGTTTTACCTTGTTTTGTTTGTATTACGGATTCTGGATCATATTTTTCGGTCCCGGCATGGCCAGGTGGGTTAAGGCGTTCGACTCGTAATCTGAGGGTTGCGGGTTCGAATCCCGGTCGCACCAAACATGCTCGCCATTTCAGCCGTAGGGCCGTTATAATGTTACGGTCAATCCCACTATTCGTTGGTAAAAGAGTAGCCCAAGAGTTGGCGGTGTGTGGTGATGACTAGCTGCCTTACCTCTAGTCTTACACTGCTAACTTAGGGACGGCTAGCACAGATACCCCTCGAGTAGTTTTGTGCGAAATAAAAAAAAACAACAATATATTTTTTGTTCTGTATTTACTTCTAGTTAATAAATACTGATATTTTCTTGCATTTACACTTTTGAAGGTATATTTGCGAACTTTACTAATGATTTGAATTATTGTATTTTCTTCGAATTTCAGTTAAGTTGCTCTGATACTTAACAATAGTCCCCCACTGGAACAACAATAAGTCTATGGATTTAAAACGCTAAAATCAGGGGTTCGATTTCCTTCGGTGGACTCAGCAGATAGTCTGAGATGACTTTGTAATAAGAAACACCCACTTAACAATAGTTCTTGAAGTCTCAGATATTACACGTTGCAAGTGACGTGGTTGTTGAACTAGATGTATGTGTGTATGTATTTATTATGCAACGGATTTACCGTTATACATTTATTTTAGTACCTACACTTAGACCCCAGTGGCTAAGCGGTATGTCTGCGGGCTTATAACGCTAAAATCCGGGTTTTGATACCCGTGGTTGGCAGAGCACAGATAACCCTTTGTGTAGCATTGTGCTTAATTCAAAACAACAGCCTACGCTTATTTCTGTATAGTCTTTCTTTTTCATGTGATGTATATTCTCAACTGTGTATTGTGCAGCCCCGCCTGTGAAGTACTAATGATCAACAATATTGTTTCCAAGTGATCTTTCGATATATTCGCGTGATTTGTATAAAATCAACGCGTTGATACAAGATATTTTTATTCGTCAGCTACAGTCAGTATGCTATAGGCCTAGAAAGCTATAATTGGGATTAACACTAACCATTCAAAAAAATACAGAATTTTTAATTTTACATGTATTTGATTTACCTTGATTTTCAGGAAGCATTTGATATGGTGCTTCACAAAAGATTTGTTACAAAAATTAATCTGTGGATGTGGGAAGAATGTTATTAAATTACCTAGAAAATTGATTGGAGAAAAGAAAGTATGGAATAGTAATAAATGGAGTTAGACCTGACTGAATCACAGTCACAAATGTTGTGCCTCAGGGTTTTGTAGCGAGTCTTCTGCTGTTTTTGACGTATATTAATCATGTTGACTCTGAAATGACTAACAAAATTTTGAGGTTTCAATATGATATTAAGACTTTTGGGATGGCTAATTGTATCAGAGATGCTGCAGACTTAGGGGGCAATTTTGATAAATTTGATGCATTGGGCTAATACATAACAAATTATATTTAAATCTCCAATATGTGATGTATGTATGTTTTTATAATTCATATTATCGTTACAATTTAAACAGAAATACGTTAAATACTATGGTTGAAGAAAAATATCTTGGAGTTTTAATAGAAAAATCACTAAAGTCATTTAAATAGTGTATTGTAGCCAAGCAGTAAGGTTAATAAGATTTTGGATAGTATCTATAGAAATATTAAATACAAGACAAGGGATATTATTGTTTCACTATATAGATCACTTACAACGTTGTATTTAGAGTACTGTGTGCAGTTTTGTATCTCTTCTTCAAGACGAACATTGAATTGTTGGAGAGATTCCAAAAAGAGACACTAACATGACACCTGAGATGGTGGAATTGTCCTACGAGAAGAGAAGGGACAGGTGTGATTTCATTGAGGCGTTTAATAGTTTTAAGGATAGTGATAACATCGATTCATCGAACATTTTGGTGTTTATCAGTGGAAACAATAAGACAAGGTGCATAAGTGTAAATTTTTGCACTGTAGGAGTCGTCTGGAGTTTAGAAAGTTTTACTTTTGAAATAAGGTGTTTGGTTTTTGGAATTAGCTGCTTTCAACGGTGGTGGAGGCAAAAAATTTAACTGAGCTTAAGTGAAGATTGCATGAATAGATGAATAGTAAGGGGTGGTTATATTTGGGAGCTGGAAGAGACATCTTTGATGGGCTAATAAGCTAATTTCGTCCCTTTAAAATTTTCCAGCCAACGCCCGCCACAGAGTGGGATTGTTATAGTATTCACGAAGACGAGGAATGCTGAAAACAAAACACGGATGAAAAAGTGAAAAGACTTACTATTCTTAAAGTTTGTATAACTGAAAAGGTGGGAAGATGATATTTGCGAGATTGTGCAGATACCAAGTGACAAAAGTACTGCGGGTGGTGTGAATCTTAAACTGAACTATGTCTATTAAAGGACAGTGAAGGGAAGCAGCAAAATACATAGTAATGAAATGAATATGATGTGAAGAGATATTATGGAGATAGCCACGTATCATTGATAAGTTTAAATACAAGTTAAGAAATTGAACCAGTGAATAAGAAATTGGAATGATGAGCCCTAAAAGGGCATAGTACATGTCACATATCACCTTAAAGAGTGAACCAATGAAAGAATGTAAGTGAACCAATGTAAGGAAAAATATAAAAATACCTATTCACTTAAAATGGCAGCACAGATCTAAGAGTGGGAGGATCAGCTGGGATAGAGGATAACACAGGAGGAATGGTATAAGATGTGGGTGACAGTAATGACATAAGTGTCTGAACACTAACTACAAGGAAGGAGGCGAAGAAAACAGATCTTGAGTAAGAGCAAGTATCATAGACATGAAGACCAATGTTTATATGGAGAATAAGAAAGGACATTAAGGGCCACATTATGGTTCCAATAAGCAATTCAAAGGAACAGAAAAAGAGGGAAAGAGGAAGACAAAACCATATGAAATGTCATGTGGTAATCAAAATTGTCCAATTTCTAGACACGGTAAACTGGAGCTTTTATTAAACAATTGGATGAATATGGAAAAATGAGGAATACAAATGTGGGAAGAGCAGAAACTGTCATGAAGAGACCAAACTCAGGAGGGATATTATTGTCTGCGGTAAGTAGACATGGAAAAAGGCTTAATGAATCAGGAAAGGTGAGATGTAACACATGAACCAGAACCTGGGATGAAACAATAGAATTGATAAAAGCCATACCTGTAGACAAAACGTGATGGCATATGTGGAATGTGGAACCACCTCATGAGGAGAACCTTATTAAGAGAACATAATCAGTGATGACGAGAAAACTCACTTGTTGAGAAAAATATATATGTAAAAACGGCTGGTATGGATAGAGAAAATTGTTATGTGGAGGAGCGAACAAAGTTTCGACCTTCTTTGGTCATTGTCAGTTTCACAAAGAAAGAAAGAGATAACTGACCGATAGCTGATCACATGCTTGAAGGCGGTTGTATAATTGAGTGTGGGAATGTAGAGGGCGTGCTTAGATGTTTGATTATATTTATTAATATAGGTATAATGGTGTTTTCCATTGTATTGGTTTATCTTGGGCTTGAGTCTTTGTGTATATTTGGCTTCTTTAATTTTGCGTTTGTTTCTTTATTTAGTATTTGGGTATTTCCTATGGTTATGTTATGTTTATTTGATTTGCAATGTTCCAAAATGTGTGAAGGTGTCTTTTTTGTGTTCTTTAAATCTGTTTTTTCATTTTTCTGCTTGTTTCTCCATTATAGAAGTCGTGGCAGTTATCACATTCTATTTTATAAATAATGTTGGTGTGGTGTTTGTCAGTGTAGTTTTTACATAGTATATAGACCTTACTTTTGTGCCTGTTTTTTGAATAAATTTGGTATTAACTGGAATTTCATATTTTGTTACTAGTTTTTGCCAAATGTGGAATATATTTCTTCTGATTTCGAGAATATATGGTATGCAGCAGTATATGGTTTCGTGATCTTTAATTCGTGGAATATATTTAATTTTGTTGATTTTGCTTTTTGGCTAGGTATGTGAAGGAAACTTAGTAGTTTAAATTTTGAATGGGAGAAAGCCAGCAGGAATCGGTAATTTATAGATGGAAATGTACAAAGACTCATAGAGTCAGGCAAAAGTTTGTACTCCAGTAAAACAAGAGCTGAAGTCAGTCTGAAATGTCCGGTCTTTAACTTGAAACCTCGACTTAAAGCAACAGATAGCTGTCAATAAAGTGGCACCATTAAGAATAACAATGAAATGTAAATTACTAGAAGAAAATGAGGTTTGTAATATCACAAACGTTGGAGAAGTAGCCTAAGGCAAGCTGAGCCCACAAATGGTAATAAAAGTAATGCATAACAATTCAAAAGATTTTAAGTTCCACTGATGAAATTTAGAATGATATAAAGTATATGGTTAACAATGATGAAAAAATAATCAGATAGAATAATGGATGCAATATTACTAGTAGTAAACATACTAGTACTAGTAGTAAATAAAGTACTGATAAATATCTCATGGACAAACCATCTAAATGTATCTAGTTTACTCACTATGGTGTGATAAAAATATTCAATATGATTACAATTGCCTACACAGCTCAATATTAATCCATGTTTAACTTATTAGGCATTTAAGTTAACAAAAACAACAAAGGACACATAAAAAGTCCTACAATGACGAAAATTAGAATCATAAGGCACAAAGATAACAGTGACAAAATAAATTACTCAGAACAATGAATTTAATGTTACTAGTAGTAATGAAATGTAATGTAAACACTATTCAGACATACTTAGTTAAACTACTTATTAATTAACAAACCCATCAAATTTGCCAAGTGTACAAAGTATGTAATAGTATAGAAAATGCAACACAATAATTTTACTCAGAGAAGAAAATAAAAATCAGTATCTATCTTACAATTTAAGTAACCAATAGGATACATAAATATTTAACTCAGCAATATCTGGGCACTGATGACATGAAATATGTAATTCATTTTTGAATAAGTGGAAAAACCGTACAGATAACATTTGGACTGGGCATAGTATGGGAATATCAACTTAACGTAGAGATATGTACTGAGGAACTTACAACAGTTCCATTGGAAGAACTGGATACAACAGAAAGAAAGGAGAGTAGCAATAATCGACCAACATGAATGAGTGAAACACGACAGTTGATGAAAGGTGCTAGAAGAAAGTGTCCATATTTGCTTTTCATGGGTTGTGTTATTCTTTAGAGACACTGTCACGTTGAAATTAAAATAAAATCAATAGCTGTACGTATGAATCTCATGCCCCATAAATTAATATATGTACCTCCTCTGCAGATAAAATAGAACCCAACTCCAAGGAAGAAGTACTAAATGTGTTTTTAACTGTAACAGGTATCTATATAGATCATACATTGATGTAAAATTTATCGTAACTATTGCAACCCGGTTGCATGAAATATATTTTTAGAAAATGTTGGAACAAGTGAATGTATGAACAGCGAGATGAAACTGTTGAAAAAATTATATAGAAAGTTCGTTCTGAAACTATTACTATGTGTGAGAAAACTTCATGTCTAGAGAATACAAGTATACGGAAGTGACATGTGACAGAAAATTTGAGTGTTTGGTAAAATAGAAGTATAACCAACAGTAAAGAACAACATGGAAATGAAATCCCAAAAGCTCGTGAAGTAAGTGTTAGAATTTTCTTATACAAATTATTCCTGTCTTATTTAAATGAAGTCAAACATTTTATAAGCTTAAAAACACTGGTATTAATTCAATCAAGTTTTATTAGACGATTATGTGTGATAGTATTATTACAGCCAATTGTCTTATTCTTTTAAGGGTAGTTGTGTTGAAATGTCTGTTTTTGCTGATTATTGAATGAAGAAATAAAAGTTAGTTAGTATAAGTGAATTTGAAATAAAGTATTTAATTTTCATGCAGTGAGAATCTTTTACAGCTTTTTTGAAGAGGAGAGGAAATGTTAAAGGAAGGATTTGTGTTGAAACAGAAACTAATCACCTTCCAAGACTTTCATATGAACTCCATCCATTGTGTGAAGGAGATTGGATGAGTGACAAACATGCATTCATTAGTTAACTAGACTTAGTTATTTTGTTCAATTTAGAGCATGATGGTTGGGAAAAAGAAACCTGGCTTAGCTAATTAATGAATGAATATTTACTGGAAAATTATTATCAATGTTATCAATGCAGTTCCCACTTTGATTATAAATTTTATTCTTTTGAGATAAATTAAAATACTTGGTTTCTATTTTAGGTTTATTATAAAACCTGGGAGTGAACAAAAATTATTTCTCTTTATCCTCTTTTCTGGTTTTTGTAATTTTGATGTGTTAATAGTTATTTTTGTAGACAGTTGGTTTTTTGTGGTTCAAGCATGAGGAAGAAGTCCTGGAAGATAGTTGCTTTCATGGTGATTGAAAATCTAATTACGAGCAGCAGATTCAGACAGCAGAGGCCTGCCCCATGTCCCAGAGAAAAAGGCAAGAGAAGAATTAGAATTTTTTGCATCATGAAGAATAGTTATAATTACAATTTCACATACAGTCATATGCGTGGTAATTAATTTTAGACATACAGAATTTACAATGCACTTTGGATATACTGTTTGTAGATATAAAACATTAAAATGGTGAAATAGAAAGACATTATAAATAACTTATCAGAATTGTTGATGACATTAACATATATAAAATGTATCATCTACCATTATTTCACTGTGCAATTTGCCTCCAAAAATTTGTGTACTTCAGTAATATTGTAACGATTAACTAGTTCTATTCTATAAAATTATTTTGGAATTGATGAATTCAAGAAGTTTAAAAATAAAATATGTACATTTCAGATATTAAGCTAAATGTTTTGTAGTTTAAAGTCATTAATACTTTACCAAATATTTGAAGTTTCATCTTTAACTTTGATAAATATGCTGTTTTACAATGTGAAATATAAAAGTAATACAATTGTTAATATTTTATCTGCCATGTTGTTAATCATTATATAATTATAGTAATCAACAGTTCATGTGAACACAATCTTTAACTGAATCAACAAGGACATGACTTTTTAATTAATTTCGTCAATACTTTGGTTATTAATTAAACAAATTATAAATGCAGTTACCAGGTAGACTTAAAATTCTGAATGCCAAAGTGAAGAACTTCAAGTGAGGGAAAACGGCAGGAGTAATTGTGACTCTTTTGACTTTCTAATAGTCATAGAACATTATCAATGCACTGTCCTTGGAGGTACCTCCCCGTGGTGTGGCCGGATGCAGAGCAACCTGTAACTAAACCTCTGCAAGTGAAGGAGAACACTAAACACCCATGTGGTGTACTCGCAGACCACCACGTGTCCAAAGGCAGGAGGAGTCAGCTCCAGAACAGGGAAGGTAACTCTTTCAAACCGTGGTGAGGACTTACCGCACTCTTTAGCTAAGTGGGTACTCTACCCGGTAGGAGGTGGCAGGCCTACCCTGTATTTTACCTTTCTTTCCTTCTAGGGTCCGACTGTTGGATGGTGCTGACCCAATGTGACTCCAGCCCAGTGCTCTGAATGTCGAGTGATGATATTCACATGACTATGGGTAATGGCGGAAGTAACTACGGTTTTCTTGGGGGTGTCTACCACTCAAGCCCGTAGAACATTGCAAGTGCTCCGCCCATGAAGGAGAACACTAAAAACCTATACAGTGTACTCGACTCCCACTGTATGTCCAAAGACAGGGGTAGTCCACTC
Source organism: Tachypleus tridentatus (assembly GCF_004210375.1). Lineage (NCBI taxonomy): Eukaryota > Metazoa > Arthropoda > Merostomata > Xiphosura > Limulidae > Tachypleus > Tachypleus tridentatus. The sequence continues at coordinate 34,349,409 of NC_134836.1, forward strand.
CAGAAGAGGGAAGGTAACCCTTTCAAACTGTAACGAGGACTTACCACACTCGTTAGCGATATGGGTACCTGGTAGAGGGTTGCAGCTGTACCCTGTATTAGCATTTTATAGGGACATGACCGACCCTACATTAGAGCAGGTCATTTTATGCATATGGAAAGTTCAAAGATTAAGAAAAGCTATGATTTGGCGTCCGTGGGGTGCAAGGGCGGCGGCCAAATTCATGCTACTTAGCACCATTTAGGGATGGTAGGTTCTGAGCGATTCCTTAGTGTCGAGGGAAAGGATTGCCTAACATCTGTAATAGAGGCATTGTCAATTACCTATTCCGACACCCAATCACAGATCCAGAGTGCTTACTGCTATTGGAGGCAGCAGCCGAACCGCAGAGGTGAACAGCTTAAGTTATAATTCCTCGCAAGTCGAGGCAACAGAAACTTTACCCGATTGGTGTCAATAGCCGAACCACATAGGTGGACGGCTCAGTTATAATCCCTCGCTGGACGAGGTAACAGAGACTTGACTCTCGATTGGTGTCAATAGCCGAACCACTGAGGTGAATGGCTCAAGTTCTAACGAAGTTTCCGTTATTAGTGACAAAGCAGAGCTGACTATAGAAAGGGTAGGCACAATTGTCTTTCTGAACCTACCCGTAGGTAATATTTTGGCATGTGATGTGGGTTCATATGAGTGTACGGCTTTTCCTAAGTTTGCAGCCCACCGAGCAAACTCGCATAACTCAGTGGCACAGGCACGGTGCAAATATTTGGAAAAGACGATAGCCACCATCATGCTATTGCATGCCATGTTCCTAAATGCCCATACTGGCGAACTGTCACGTTCGCCACTGAGTCTTCCGGCTTTGGCTGTGAAGTAGCATGAGATTTAAGATCAAGTCAGGTTTGTCTCAGCACAAGAGGCACAGGCTTCCTAACATCCGTAATGCTGAGCGCATTAGATCATTAGGAGTTCGGATGCCGTCGGAGCATCCTCGTAGGGTAGTCTGGTCCGAGGAAGAAATACAAACCCTCCGAGATGTGGAAGTAGTATACTTGGGCCAAAAGAAGACCGATGTTTTCTGCACAGAACATCTACCGGGCAAAACACCTAAATAAGTCTCGGATAAACTCGAGCACGCCGTGTAGATAAATCTCAGACAGCACGGTTTCATTTCTCAGGCCGGATGCAGAGACATCTTCCTGTCCCAGTCCATCATGAGAAAGGCCAAGCGACATGGGACTGTGGTATGGCTTTTCTTGACTTGTGCAAAGCCTTTGACACGGTTGGCTATGAACACCTCCTCGCCAGCCTTGCAAGATTAAACGTCCACCCGCATTTCGTTCGAATTATTGAGGACATGTATCTTGGTGGTTCAACATTCTTTTGGGTAGGTATGCAAGATATCAAACACATTCGCCTCCTTCGAGGCGTCAAACAAGGAGACTCCATTTCTCCTACTTTATTTAATATTGCCATGGATCTTCTCATTCGTAAGCTTGACAAGATTGGCCGAGGGATTTCACTCAACAAGAAGCTGGATCCAGTTTCTACCTTAGCGAATGCTGATGACATGGCAGTTCTGAGTAAAGACCATGCCAGTCTACAGGCAATGTTGGACACTGTGAACAATTACTGTTCGGGTAACAGCTTCTCTTTTAACATCTCCAAGATTGCCAGAATGCTGATTATGGGGTCCAGTAAGACATTCACTGTTAGCGATTGTCCTCCTTGATCAATCAACGGTGACATACTCTTGATGATCGGACCCGAACAGTCTTACCGATATCTTGGAGCCAACATCCGTCCATAGACGGGGGTTTACAGCGAGCCTGTAATTCCTTCCCTTGAGAAGTGGATAGATAATATCTCGAACGTACCACTAAAAACTTATCAGCGTGTTGAGATCCTCAATAGATTTGCAGTACCTAGGCTCTTATACCAGCTCGAATTGGTGAAAACAGTAATAGATTGTTAAAAGACCTGGACAATCTATTCAAAAGGCCGTTAAAAGTGGTGTCATCGTTTACCTTGCACAGCCGACGGGTTACTCTATTCCTGTAATCGAGACGGTGGCTTAGCTCTTATGAAATTGGAATCATTGATTCCTACTTTAAAAATCAAAAAAGGTTGGAAGCTTGTCCACTCTTTGAACAAGGTAACATCTTACTTGGCAAAAGAAGATGGTTTGTTGGGGACCATCAGGGATATTGCCTCGAAAGCAGGACTTCCAATCCCTAAACCTGACCAGACCTCTGGAACATATCATTCTTATTTGAGGGACATAGAAAGGAAGCACTGGAAAGACTCGCCCTGCATGGGCATGGTGTAAGACTTTTAAAGGCTCGAGATCTGCTAATCACTGGTTACCTAAACTGGTGGGTATGAAGGCCCACCATTGGGTGAAGTGTCTTGCCCTTATGGCTAATGTTTATCCCACAAGGGAAGCCCTCAGTCGAGGGAATCTTAGTAAGTCCAAGGAATCTGCCAAATGCCGGGGCTGTTCGGCTCCGAGAGAGTCCCTTTGTCACCTCAGCAGTCTATATCCAAAGCTTAAGTCCATGAGGACAAGACGTCACAATAAAATCTGTGATCATTTGGCAACTGAAGTCTCATACAAAGGGTGGAAGGTTCTTAAAAAACCTACCATTGAGACAGGCAATGGAGAACGCCAGAGACCGGATCTGATCTTCCATCATGATGATAAAGCGGTGGTTGTTCACGTGACGGTCCGCTGTGAACTCATTCATAGCTCCTTACAGGAAGCTTACGAGTCTAAGGTCGTTAGATATCAAGACCTTGCACCACAAAGAACTGACTGGTGCATCTTCCGTTGTTTTTCAAGGCTTACCTATTGGCGCTCCTTGGACCTGGTTTCCCGTCAATACGGAAGTCGTAGCTGATCTGGACATTAAGTTTAAGTACTTTGAGGAGTTCTTGTGTCGGCGTACTATTCTTTACACACTCAATATTTTGTGGAAGGCGAATAATGAAGAGCATCTCGCCTGGTAAGATCGATTGACACTGCTTTTGATCTTCTCGTTCATTATTCATTCACGTTTTTCATCCGGCATCTGTCGGTATGGTCGTACCTGACATTAAATTGGGTAATTTTGAAATATTGATAGCAGAGGTTACCTCTGTAAGACCAAGTATTCTGCTAAGTGCCGAGGCTGTACAGCTATGAGAGAGACACTATGGCATCTTAGCAGTCAATGTCTGCAGTTAAAGTCGATGCGAATACGCCGTCACAACAAGATCTGTGACCATTTAGTAAAAGAGATCTCCTATAAAGGGTGGATGGTTTTTCAAGTATCCAACTTTGAGACAGGTAATTGTGAAAGACGATGACCAAATGTGATCTTCTATCATAAAAGCGGTGGTTGTTGATGTGACAGTCCATTACAAATTCATGTACAACTCGTTACAAGAAGCATACGAGTCGAAGGTCTCTAAATATCAAGATCTAGCACCACAAATAAAAGAGCTCATTAGTGCCTCTTCCGTTGTTTTTCAATAGGTACTTGATAGCCTGGTTTTTGCAATAATGTCTTAAAATTTATCCTGATGGCATATCGCTTCAGGACATAATTGTTGGTAATTTTTCTATTGATCCTCAAGACATGGATTTTGAATTTTAAAATCTGACAACCAGCCCTCGATTAACCATTAAGCAAAATAAGCACGTGCTTAGTCCACCAAGGGAAGGGGGCACCACAGACTTTTATTTCTTGGTATCATGCCCTTATTTCTTTCGCCGCCACACTCGAGTTTAATCGATGTTTTTGTAATTGTCCTTATCTGCCGTGTTCGACTTCACTCAACATTGTTAAAAACGTGTTCTTTGGCTCGGTGATTAGCTGAAGTTTTGAGAAACTGCTAAACTATGTATCAGAAGTAAGAGATCGTTGATTTGTGAAATATTACTGTAAAGAACAGTACAAAATGTTGATAAAACTTTCGGTAAAAAATGATCGTATGTTATGATATCTGACCTTGAAGGTGAAATATTTTTCTCAATCATTCCTTCTGTTGTGGCTATTTATAATAAATTATAGACAGTGGAACTGTTTTGTTTTATCTTTTACTGCTTTATTCAGCCAAAACTACAGAAAAATAAGAGTATAATATCACAGAAACATGAGTCAAACGAAATTGTGACAGATGTGTACAGAGACATGATAGTTTTGTTTTTTTCTGGTTCTGTTCTCGTACGTTGTATTTGGGTTATTGTCTCATTTTAGTTTTATTTGTGTTACTATTTTTCTATTCATGTGTCTTGTAATATTTTTATAAGTGTTTTTACTGACGCTTTTCTGAGCCGTAATTTTTTGGCTTCAAAGAACATGCTCTAAAGAAACCTCCTTTTTGTGGAGGTACATGTTTTGAAATTTATCATACCAAAAACAAATTTGGAAAGGAATGCCACTGTAGCAATGTCACCGTTCATAGATTATATGTAACCTGATCAGTATGTATTCTTTCGAAATTATGTAATAATACACATAGATCTGACGCCGAAATTTACTTCGGGTATAAAAGCCAACAAAAGTTTGTCAAATATGCCATTTTAGATTCAGAAATGGAGATCACAATTATATTGACCTTAGTTCTTCCTTTATCCTATCGTGACGTCAAAATGCCCCGACCCGGCCCGAAACTCTGGTGATATGTTTTGAGACCAACGAGCTATCCGAGACATGTACAAGGACGACAAACTTTTAGTTGTAATATAACTACTTAGCGACTCTAAATTCTGATCAGTATTTCTTCTATTACATTTTTGAAAATCTGGGAAAACAACTGACTGCTCAGAGCAGTCTAATGGCGATAATTCGACATTTTAGCTCAAACTGCATAAGACTTCGACATGTACGACAACATAATTCTTAACGTTGTGGCACCGTGATCATACAAAGATACTGTACAGAACCGACAAATCAATTTAGGAATGTCTGAAAAAGTACATGAATTGAACAAGTTCACGTGAGAAATGTTAGCACCGAGTACAAAGCTAATATTAGTGGCCTTATTTGAAATGTATTAGCATTAAGCTTAACGTTATCTGAGAACTGAGTGACAATAACTGTAAGCCTAAATACTGTAAATAGTTTATTTTAAGTATTCT